>NW_004567133.1:15038711-15056365 GCF_000260355.1 Condylura cristata | reverse complement strand
CGCCTTCCCACACACAACAAAGATCCCGGTCCCCACCCAGCCTCCACCGACTTGGATGCCATTTACACGGTCCTCTGTCACCGGGGTTTCCGGACCCCAGGCCATCACAGAACAGAATGTCCTCCTGTGAGACATTTGCTGCTTGGTGCCACGAGAGGCCCCTCCCCCCCCCCCGGAGCCTCGGGACACTGCAGTTTGCCCGTGTTTTTCACTGAATTTGATTGGTGTGTGGTGGTGAGAAACCATCGCCAGCCCTGCGCCCTTTCCCTGCCGGCCCCACAGTCACATCCTGCAAATGCAGTACAGTGTCACACGCAGGAAACTGACAGCCGCACTTGCAGGTTGACAGAAGCAAATAGCAGAGCGTTGCTGGCCACCTCTCAGCTCAGGCTGCCCACGCCAGCGGAGCCTCTCGTCAGAGGACTGTCGGGGAGATCATCTGTGCCTGGGCCCCGCGGCCTCCCCTGGGGTGAAGTCCTGCCTCCCTGTGCTCACTGCCCAGGCCGCAGCTACCTGTGCTGGAAACAGACCCCCGAGTGTGGCGGGGTGCCAGCCCAGGTAGAAGTGCCCTCTCCACTTCGGCTCTTGCCTTCGCCGTAGCCACGCCCAGCTCGTGTTCGGACGCCCATGGGGATCTGGGAACGTGGAAGTGGCCTCCTGGCCTGCTGGCAGCAGGCCTGGGAAGGCTTACCTTCTTCCCTCTGAGCAAGAGCAGTCTCCTGTTATTTCCTGCCTGACTCGGATGTGGTTTGATCAGACTTGTTTTAAGTTTCTTGGTCTTTTTTAACCTACTTTCTCCTTCCCGTAATTTGTAGATAAGTTACTGGTATTGCTTCATTTTTACCAGCAGACCTTTCACAAAACCAAACCAAAATTGAAGAGAGAAGCAGAGGGGAGAGCAGAGTTATTTGAAAAGACTGTAATTTAGGGTTAAATTTAAAACACATCAGCGTGGTTAGATAAATGTCTAATTGAAAATCATCTGTGCATTAAAATCATATGGTTCTACTAAGGGTGATTCTCGCTATACTTCTAATGCAGAGCAGACAGTGTTTCTCACCAGGGAAACAGTAAGAGAACACTGATTCTGAAACTGCTGACACCTCATTGCTTCTGCAGAATGAGCATGTACATGAGGCTAATTCATCTAAGGCTGCATCAGTGTTATGCATCATTACCTGTGGGCTCCTTTTTTTTTTTTAAGAAACTTTTTTCATTCTGGGTTTCTATGGAATAGTTTCCTTAGTGTTTGCATTCATTCACCCACCCACTACCTCAGCAGAGACGTGTGGTGCAGGGGGAAGACTCTCCCCGGCCTTCATGGGCTTCCCGACCCCTGCGAGGACAGGGGCTGTGTCCTGCTTGGCCTGTGCCGTCACAGGGCTGCTTGGGGGGCTGAATGACTCGGTGGTGGGGGTCCCCTGGGCTCAGGGAACATAATGGCTTCAGGGCCTGCCCCTCACACGCCACCTCCTCTTTGCTCAGAGACAGACTGAAGAAGGGGTGTCCGAGTGGGCTGCGCTGGGTGCGGTGCCGCAGACAGCGCTCAGGGGCCTGGTGGAGTGGGCGCCTCACGGAGCAGCAGCTGGGTGGCTCCGGGCTCCTCACCCCAGCGCAGAGCTGCCCACCCCTTCAAGCCTCAGTTTCCCCCTTCCAATGAGAATAGCGAACACGGGCTTGTGGAGAGGGTTAAATGCAGTGCTAAGTGCTTACTCCAAAGGGTAGAGCACAGTAAGGCCTCAATATTACATGGTGCTCTGGGGAATCCGGAGGGGTGAGCACACACGAAAACACTAGCTGCTCAGTGACCCCCGTCTGCGTGCGGGCCGTGGCTGAGGCAGCAGCCGCCTGGCATCTCCAGGCAGTGTGCTGGCAGGATGGAGCATTTCTAATCAGCATGGATCCCCCCAGGCACCCCAGGGATTTAAGGACAGTGACCAGTGTGGCAGTGGGTGGTCGCTTACCACCCGATGAGGACAGTGAATGCGGCGCTGGGTGTAACTCCTGTCCCTGGAGACAGTTAACAGATGTCTCTCGAGCTGAGGTCGTGCTCACCTGAGGTTGAGACCCTCCGGGTAGCCCCCAGTGAGGCACAGGGACAGAGTCTCTAACACTTCATGAACAAAGAAAGAAAAGACAAGAACATTCACGGGCTTTATTCCCTAGAATCATAATGTTCCGTAGACACCGAACCACGGGTGGGCCATTCCCTGCGGAAACGGCCTGTGTCCTGTTCTGCCTGCAGACCTGGGTGCCCACTGACCGTCCCCTCTCCACTAAGTATTTCTGGGACACCTGCACATTTGAGGCGGACACAGTTGGCCAAGGGGGTGCTGATAGAGGAGGCTCTGGCCTGGTGTTCAGGTAAGGGAGACGGACGAGGTGTCAGCACGTCCACACGGGCTCCAGACTTGGGTCTGGGAAGAGCTAGCAGCTTTGGGAGGTGCTGGTGGAGTGTATGTCCCCCCGAAGGTGTTGGCATTGGCCATGAGGACTGAAGGAAAGGAGCTACCCTGCCGAGAGTTGAGTTGGGGGGCCAAGGTGTGGAAACAAACTGGGTGGCTGGAGGGGCGGGGCACTGTTTATTTTGTGGAAGGGGAATACGCCTGTCCAACTCCTCTAGCTCATTTTAGGCTCATAAACTCGAAGAGCAAGGTGGGATCCTTGCAGTTTAGAGGTGACCAGACCGTTGTCACCCAGTTGTGGGGAATTGCAGGTGTCCAGCCCCAGGCCCTCTTGCTGTTTCTGTCATACCCTACGTCACCACCTGTAATGACAGCCCCTTCCATTATAGCATGAGGGGAGCGGCAGTGTCATGTTCGAGACTGAAGTTTCATGGAACCAGGAGCCATGGCATGTCGTGGTTTAAGGAACACATCTAAGATGGTTGATTTTGCACAAGCATTGAATGTGCCTCCTTGATCATAAGTAGCTTGCAGTTAATTCATCCCACAGCATTGACTGGATCTTGTTTGGATGCCAGACATGGTATTAAGAGGGCAGCTGGCATTGACAGGGACTACTCAGCCTTGGGGGAGAAAAGGCCAGGAGAGGAGGCTGGCCTCCCACCAGCTCCAGACCCCCAGAGGCGGCTTTCTTAGAGGTCACAGCACCATCTCATCGTCACCTGCTGCTTCTCTGGGCAGCAGAGCTGAGCTCCTGGGCAGGGCCGCCCCTCTGTGGGGGCTGTTCCATTGCTAGATGAATGGCTGTGCAGCCACAGCGCTCCCTCTAATTGGCCCCTGTAGAGAAGAGCGAGTGCCAGGCTCCTCTTGTTAAAGGGGGTGGCCTGTTAACCCCTCTGTGTCCCCTCTCTGTTGGTCTTATTTTCCCCATTATATCTGGCCACGCAATCTGATCACCTCCCAGATGTGGTTGGGATCATGTTGGGGTGTCGGTTCAGCAGCCCCTCAATACTCAGGGTTTGGCATGTCACGCGCACACCTGTACATCACCCCAGTCTCATGCTGGTGTCTGCTCACTGATCGTTCTGGAATGAGAATAGCCTTGCTCCCTACAGAGTTTGGTTATGGCTGGTCTCAAGCTGGGACATTTCGTGCTCTGAGTACTTGAGACAAAATTGGGGGAGACTCTGGCATTGTGGCCATAATTGTCGTCAGTCAGGTTGAGGACCCCAAATGAGTGATGTGTAAAACGTCTGAGCTTTGGCTCCTCATGGCCTCCTGCTGCTCTGATTTGTGAGACATGGCCAGCGCCGCTCTGTGGGGCATGGATGGTTGAGCGTGGGTTTGCTGGGTTTACTGGGTTCAAGTCCTGGCTCTGCCTGTCCCAGCGGGGTGACGGTGGGCCAGCGCTCACCTGCACTCCCTTCCCCCGCCTTCACTGAGAGGGCAAAGTGGACAGGCATGGCACACGCAGGCCGGGTGCATACCTCGTGCCCGTGTTCGTGGTGGTTGCTGCTTAGAAAAAAAGGGCCAGGAAGTCTGCTGCCTCTTGGCATCTCACAGGTGCCAAGGGCCGGCCGAGGCCCCCTTGACAGCAGGGCGAGGCTGGGGAGCTGCGTGGCTGGGACTCAGCCAGGCTCGGGCAGCCCCGGCGTCCGCCGTGGGTCCCCGGCCCTGCTCTCTTCCCGCCGTCCTGGCCCCACGGCTGGAGGTTGAGAAGGCTGGCCAGGGGTCAACAGTGAGTAAATGCCTCTAGAACGCCCCTCTGGGGAGGCACTGCGCCAGGTGTTTTTGTACACAGGCCTCATGTCTCCGTCCACTGTCCCTTTTGTCGGGCAGGGGTTCCATCGTCCCTCTTTGCGGATGAGGAAGCGGAGGCGCCGTCGGTGCGATCTCTCGGCTTGTGAGGGGATCTGATGGCTGGCTCAGGCCTGCCGTGTGTTCGCATGTTATCTCTCCTCAGCACGGCCCGCTTCTTGCTTGGGGGGGAAGCCCTCCTAGTTCTCAAAGCCCTTTGCTCCAGAGAGTTCCAGGTAAGCCGTTGGCCTGGGAGGACCTAGAGTCATGGTTTCTCAGCCTGACCGCTGGCTCCTCCCGCAGCTCCAGTTGAGCCCTGAGGCCAGGTCACCTGCCCTTTCTCTGCCCTGCCCTCTCTAGCCAGCAGTCTCTCTCTTGCTCCTTCCCTTCTTGGCCAGGACGCCCAGACCGGCCGGCCTACCGCTGTTCCCAAACCTGTCCTGGCCACACACAGCCACTCTGTCCCCCGCCCACTGCGTCTCTGAGAAGGCAGAAGGAAGCCCCCTGGGAGGCTGTGTCTACCCAGTGCCAGGCAGCACCAAGCTTGTAGGACCCTTCGAGAATGCCTGGCCCCACCCCGACTCCTGAGGGTGGCCCAGTGCCCTGTGACCGGGCAGCAGGGATCTCAGCTGGCACATCAGCCCCAGCAACCCTGGGCTTCCCAGAAATGCAGGTGGCTGGGCGCTGAGCTGGCTTCCCCAGTGCTCCGCTGCCCTCATCAAGACCCCCGCAGCAGTCATCTCCTGCGTGAAGCCCTCCCAAGCCCCCCACCCCCGCCCTGCACACCCCCGTTCCACCTTCTGTGCCCGTATTCGTCCTCGTGCCCTGTGTGCCCATGAACAGTGCCCTGCCCCGTCCCCTGGCTTGCCCAGGCGGCAGGAAGGGACAGGGCAGGAACCCACTCCCCAAGTTTCTCATCTGCTCAGGCTGTCTTTGGGTGCCGCTACACTCCCTCAGGTGGTACTGGAAGTCTTTCAGGTGAGTATTTTAAACCGAGAGATAACAGAGTGCCTGAAAGTGTCCCGTCTTGGGAGCATTGCTTGGGGGCTGGGTGTGCGACTCTTGTCTCTTTTTTCCGGCATCTATTTGACACATGTGGAAATTAGGTGCCAGAGGCCGAGCAGCTGAGCCCAACCAGCGTGAGCTGAGGCCCGGCTCGGCCTCCCCTCTCAGTCTGTAACCAGCACCCCTCTCTCCCTTCAGCTGCTCAAGGGTGCTGTGTTTTGGTTTTTCCCCACGGTGGTGAAATACACACGCGTATTTACACAACAGGGTGGAGTAACCACTTTAAGTCTACGGGCCGGTGGCATCAGGTACATCTTTTGGGTATTCTTTACACGGAGGTAAGGCGGGCAATACCTTGTTGGGGTAAAATCAAGTGAATGACGGAGCAGCTGCTACGGCAGAAAGTGAAAGTGCCCCCGACCTCAGTGTCTTCCTCTGAAGGAGCCGCTGTTTTCAGTTTTGTATCCCTGCAGGCCTGGTTCGTGTGCAGCCTGCTCTTGAACAGGCTGGTTTTCAGTTGACAGTTTTGGTTTTTAACCGTAAATGGCGTCCTGGAGTCTTTGATTGGCTGTGGCTCCACGTAGCCTGTGTCCACGTCTTTCTAGGGGGTGGAAGGTGTTCTTTCGACATCCGGGCTTCCTTCACTCCGTGTGCGGCTCGCGTGGCCCTCGCGAGCCCATCCTTCCCCTCGCCCCTTGCTCCTGCTCCTGTAGCTGTTCGTGAGGAGTCTGCTCTTGGACCTCGCAGCCCCTGAAGGCCTTGATCATGAATGGCCCCTGGGGAGTCACCTTCTCAGTAGTTAGCTTGTAAGCAAGGGCCACAGGCTGGGGCTAAGAGGCGAAGGCTGGTGGAGTGTCCCGAGAAGCCACAGTCGCAGCAGATCTCTGCAGAGCTCTCAGCCACCCAGGCCTTTGCTGACCTTCAGGGCTCCTGACCCAGAGCCAGGTTGACGTCCAGCCTCAGAGCCCTCAGCCCCTTCCTGCTCCCCTTCTTGGGTTCCTGGCAGAATTAGCGCAGTCGGAGGGTGGACCCGAATCTCCACGCTCCTCCTTCAGCCCGGGCTCCGGGTGCCTGGGACATGAGCCCCCGGTAAAGCCCACGTCTGTGGCCTTTGGGGACATGGGCCTTCTTTTAGAATGTTTCCCTCTGAGACGTGCGTGGAGTTTTCATTACCCACAGGCCTTTTGGTTTGGGGACGCTGAAGTGGGCTTTTCTCATTTATTTTTGTTACTTTCATGGAGCCTGTTCGTGCCTTTCTGCCCCCACCCCCCCCACCCCCAATCCAAGCAGGAAAAAATATAAAAATATGAGAAACTGCCAGTGCTGGTGGGGCATACAGGGCCAGTCGCCTTCCCCAGGGAGATGGTAGCTCGACTCCTGCAGCTTTCCTGGCGAGTGGGGTCTGGCCCTCCTGGAGCCTTGGAAAGCTTTCCCTGGGCCCCGCCAGGCCTCCGGTCACCTCGCCCTGCTTCCGTCCCCATCCTCCAGTATAAGACGCCTCTTCTCACCATCTTGACCCCCAAGCTCTGGCCGACCATCTTGCCGACCTCCCCTGCATGGACATTTAGGTTATTTCCCGCTGTTGACTGGGTGGTTGCATTTCAAAGGTTTGAAATTTCCCAGCAAGCTTGCTCCGCCCCCCTCCCCTCCCCACACTCCCCACCCCAGCCCACAGCACCTTATCAAGAAAAGTGGATCCCTTTGGAAAGTTCTGAAATTCATTTTTACAGTTGATTTATTTTTATTATTATTATTTTTTTATGGATTTCATCCCATAGACAGTAGGAATTTATTAGAGACCTCCCTGGGGAAGTGACATTCCAGTATATGCGTGGGGAAGATGGATCCGACATCCGTGTGCTGATGGGCAGTGCTTTCTCTCACAACGAGGGTGGATGTGAGAAAGACTGTGGGCACTTGAACAGCGTGGAGGCCAGAACAGTGGGAGTGAGGGGCCCTCCGAGGGGCAGATTCTGAGCCTGGCAGGACAGCAGGCGCTTGAATGCCGTGTTCAAGGGCACCGGAGCTTCATGTGGTCAGGGGAAGGAGAACTTTATTTCTATGGTTTGGTCTAGTTCCAGAGGCCTGAGATTGTTTGCTTCACATTTAGACAAGGCATCTGAGGCTCACGGAGGCCCCATCACCCTGCAGGGTTCATCTGGGGTTCACCAGGCCCAAACCCCATGCTTGGTTCCACTTCCCTCGCGCAGGGTCTTTACAGCCCTTGGACCTCTGAGTCCAGAGGGAGTTCAGGCGCAGCTCGCCTCCTCCGCGTGGCCTATGCTCCCAGCCGCTGACGGGGCGCCGGGCTGCCCGCGCTGGGTGGTAGCGTTCTGTGCGGGACCTTGCTGACGGTGTCACGCTTGGAAACCCATGGGGGTGAGTGGTGGTGGGAGGAAGCAGCTGCTTCACTGCAGGACCTTCACTTCCCAGGCCGGGACCCTCCAGGGAGAGACGGGGTTCATCACACTGCTCCTCAGCGGCCCTGCGTCTGCATCTGCCGGGGTGCACCGGGCGGTGCCCTGCACTGGGCTTTTGCTCATCGGCGTCGGGAATGAGCCATCGGGCTTTCCTGGACAGCAGAACTGTGTCTCAATTTTGCTGTCATTTTTGTGGGTGACTAATCCAAAGGTAAATAAAAATTAACGTTTGGATTTGGAAGCTAACTTAACTTTCAATTAATTTTTGTCTTGAGCACTATTGAATTTAATCTGTGTTCCTGGAGAACGTTCCAGTTTTTGGCAAGCGGGGGCAGAGGGCAGTTGCCGGCTATTTGGGATAAATTCAGAAGATAGAAAATTCTCATCTATCATGATCATGGCAAAGCTTTTTTTTTTTTCTTTTAATGACAAAACTTTATCTGAACACCTAGGCTCTGGAAAGAAACCCCTCTGCCGAACGCTGCCCCTAACAAATCAAGTTTGCCTGTCGCTGTTCCTTTCTAAACCCGGCCGTCAGCGTGTGAGTGTAGAGGGCTGCGGGGTGCGAGCCGCTGGTGAAGCGCCGTAAGTCTGTTAGTCTAGGACGAGTCGGACTTGGGGCCTGGGCGAGCTTCGCTTCAGTCTGCGGTAGCACAGCGGGCTGTGTGGCACTGGGCCCAGGCACTTAACCCTCGACCGCATCAGGCGCAAGGACTGAGACACAGCCGTGTTTCACAGGATGAGTCTACTGACCACTGGGGACAGCGGCCTTTTCATTCCTCTTCAAGTCCTTTCACTTTTTCGGGCAAAAACTCCTCCCTTTGGGGTGAGCTGACCTTTACCTCAGGCTTGCTAGATCCCCCTCTCATAGAGAGCCAGCACTTGGCCACTCTCTGTGTATCTTGCTTTTTCTTTTCTGTTGCTTTTTTTTTTTTTTTAAGATTTATTTATTTGTGCATACAGAACTGGGGTACAGGCCAGAGGTGCGGGGGCGGTGAGAAGATTCACCAGAGACAGAATAGGGAGCAGAATAGGCAGATCGACGAAGTACACTGCTGAGGGGAGAAGAGCGGGGGGGGGGGGTCAGGAGAGGTCTGCCGTGCCGTGGGGGTCATCTCCGGGGCGGGGATCGAACTCATGTGGAAGTGGCTTTAGCTTCTCAGTGCTGTGCTCTAACCCACTGCACCACCAGAGAGGTATTTCATTTCCCAGGGTGATCGTTTCTTTTAAAAATAATTTCATTAGAAGTTAATGATTAAACACCAGACATACATTGTACAGACTGTACATGAGTTTGAATCGCAGCTCTGCTGCCTCCTGGGCTGTGCAGCCCAGGGCACGTCGCTCAGCGTTCCTGAGTTGCGCTCTCCCGTCCTGCGGAGCAAGGCTAGCGGCGCACCATCCACAGAGATGGTGTTGAGAATGAGTGAGGCAGTACAGTCAGACCCCTCAAGCTGGCATCCTGCACGTCCACGGTGCCATCACCACGGTCACCGACCCGTGGCTAGCAGGTTGCTGGTGCTGGTAACGAGCAGTTTCTGACTTTGTATGATGGGCAGGGAATGGGAGCTGCTGGTGGCCTGAGTATTCAGTAACGATGATAATGTTAATGCGAGTCATAGTAATACACTTGGGATCGCTTTTGCCACATTAGAAATGACTGTCTCGGGGCAGAGACTCTCAGGCATGTGGGTGGGGCCCAGTGAGATCCCGGTGTTCAAAGTGCTCTCTTGGTTCTGCTCTCCTAGGCCAAGCCCAGCATCCGGTGCTTCATTAAACCCACCGAGACGCTGGAGCGATCCCTCGAGATGAACAAGCAGAAGGGCAAGAGGCGGGTGCAAAAGAGACCCAACTACAAAAATGTTGGGGAGGAAGAAGATGAAGAGAAAGGGCCCCCTGAAGATGCCCAAGAAGATGCCGAGAAGGCCAAAGGCCCAGAGGCTGGCTCTAAGGGCGCCAGGGCGAGTGTGGAGAATGAAGGTGAGTGCGCCCGCCAGCACCCGTCACCGGCTGCGAGCCAGGCTGTCACTTGAGTCTGGTGCTCCCATCCCGTGTGGCCAAGGGAGCTCCCTTCATTGCTGACACCAGGGCACCTCGCTGTCTGGCCACCGGGAGGCCACTGTGGGCACAGCCGGCCCAGGCCCCTCCCACCACCCTGCACTGGATGGGGAGCCTGAGCCAGGTTCTGTACTTCGAGCCCTGCGCCTCAGTTTCCTCATCTGTGAACCGATGAGGATGCAGGATCTTCTTTGTTTTACAAGAATTAGGCGAATTAGCATCTGCAGTGCGTTCAGAGAGCACCCGGCTGCTGCTCGTATTACCGTCGTCTTTGTCATTGACGCTGTTCTCGTTGCTCCTGATGACCTGGGTTATGATGTGGCAGCAGTCGTTATTTCCAGTTCTGTAGAAAGAAAAGGCCGTGTCGAGTGAAATTCTATGCTTTCAGTCAGATTATTATTTTTGCATCAAATAATCAAACATTATCTGTTTCTTATCTTCAGATTTTTTACACAAGAGTGAAGTATAGTTGTGTGCCACATGTATACTCTCAGTAAGCAGAATCACCCCCCTCCCCCCTCTTTTTTGCCCCTGTCAGGAATAATTCTGGTTTATTTTTCACCATCCTCTCATTTAGAAGCTAAAACCTCAGTCTCTGCTCTGGGATTAACCAGGCGTGAACTGTACAGTTCTGTGGCCAGGCCCAGCACACAGCTGCACAGACCGGGACTCCGGCCATGGCCCCGGCCTTGAGCTTGGGGCAGGTGGGGCCGTGCTCACTGGTGCTGAGCGCTCCCCCCAACCTCCTGACACAGGCTTCGGGTGTGGGACACTTCCTGCCGGGCATCCTCCTAGGCCCTGGGCCAGGGTTGGGGTTCTCCCCAGCCCCTTCAGCCTGGAGCACCCCAGCCTGGGTCATCTGAGCAACTTTCCAAATCAGAGACTAGGACTCCCCCCTGGGAGGCGTTAGCAGTGAGTGGCTGTGCAGCCACAACACTCACGGAGGCCAGCCCCGCCAGCCCCTCCCCCGCCCAGCTCTGAGTCCTCCGTGAAAGCCGCCATCCCAGCTGGGGCCGCTTCTTCAGAGCGTCTCTGGGGCCATCGGCCCTCTTTTTAAAGCTGAAGTCTCCAGCCTGCTTGTCTTTCTTCAAAGTGTACAGTGACCATTTTGGTTTAGGAATTCTTTCTCAGTTCAGGAAACTCCCTTGGCCTACAAATATCACTTTGGTGGAAAGGCGAGGGACAGACGCTGGGTAAGCCATGCTTGTATGCAGATTTGAGTCTTTCTGATTTTCATTTTTTTTAAAGGTTTATTTATTTGTGCATACAGAGCTGGGGTACAGGCCAGAGGCTCAGGAGCGGCGAGAGGCTTCACCAGAGACAGAGTGGGGAACAGAACAGGCAGATCGACGAAATACACTGCTGAGGGGAGCAGCGGGTGGGTCAGGAGAGGTCTGCCACACCATGTGGTCACCTCCGGGGCGGGCAGGAATCGAACTCATGCAGAAGCGGCTTCAGATTCTCAGTGCTGTGCTTTAACCCGCTGCGCCACCAGGGAGTGCCTCTGATTTTCATTTTTAAGTCAAGAGAAAATTGTTTTAACTCAAAAGTTTTGCTGTCCTGTGGCCACGTTGGGGTGAAAGGGGAGATTTCACCCCATGTTGTACAATGTGTTCTCATCGATTTTGTTTTGGAACCAGTCTACCTCTTCGGTTCCAGTCCTTTTAAGGGATCTCTCTGCAGGCCGGGCCATGACTCACCGTGTAATGGACAGGCGGGCTTGGCCCCCACACGCCACCAGATGAGTCAGTGAGGGGCTCCTCTGGCCAGCAGAACCGCTGCCATGGCCAGTTTGGACGGGGCTCCCGGGCACCGACCCCATCTGCCCACCTGTCCTGCTCGCCAGGCTCTGGCAGTGGGTTTCCAGCCCTGTTCCGTGGTCACGCTGTCAGACGGGCTCTGGACCTGGCTTGGAGGCCGGTGGCAGGACTTGGCTCAGTGGGGTTCTTGTGGTCCCCTGGCCACTTGGGCATCCTCCTATTTTCTCATTCCAAAATACCATGGCGCTGTCTTCCCACCCAGCTTACCCCAAAATGAGCACTGTCTTCCCAGGCCCGCCCTGCACAGAGCTGCCTAATGGGCGGCAGCGGCAGCTGTGTTCTAGAGCTTTCTGGATCATATTTGTGATCACTTTGTTATTCTCATACTTGCAGGCGCAGCTGGTGGGTGTTCTCTCCTTAGATGGCATCCACGTTTGGGCGAAACCTCACAGCTGTTAATTGCTAGGACTTGGAAGACGTCAGGCAGTTTTCTCATTCAGTTTTGATGCAGTAGACGGCGGTGGGGGTGGGGCGGCATCACCTCGAGGACTGGAGGGCTGGCTCACTGCCTGACTCCAAGTCCAGGTTTAGTGTGCGCCGGGATGGCCTCAAGGTTCCAGACCTCGACTTCCCCAGCTGCAAAGCAGTATAGAGAGTGCGATTCACATGCACCTCGTTTCTTCAGATGTTTGGATCCTTAGAGCTGTGTGATTTAGAAATTCAGCTCAGATTGGCTTAAAGAACAAGAATATTGTTCATGCCACTGGGGAGCTTGGGTGGGGCGAAGACCGCAGGCAGCTCCAGGCTGCCAGCGCCCCCCACATGGAGAGGGAACACTCTTCCCACTGCCTGCCGCAAGGCCCGGCGGCTAAGGGGCCTGGCTCGCCTGGCCTGTAGTGGAGGTGTGTGCTGTAGGCCAGGCCTGGGCCGAGCATCCACCCTGCTGTGACTCCTGCAGTACAAACGAGCGAGGGCTATCAGAAGCAGGGGTGTGGGGGCCAGGCGCGGAAACAGCAGGCGGTCCCCTAGAAAGCCACACTCAGCCTCGTCACCCCTTCTCGCTGCAGCTGTGAGGTGAACGCATGGCTGTGCTCACTCCTTGTATGTCGCAGTGTCTAGAGCTTGCCAACAGTCTGGCACAGGTGTGAAAGACAGGTACCCCTGGCTACCCCCCCTTAAGGGAAATCTTTACCTAAAAAGGTGACATAAAGGACAGGAATGCAAAGGCATGTGGTCACAAGTCACAGTTTTGCCATGACCTGATTTGAGCGTGGCATTTACATTTTTTTTCTACAAACACAACACGCAGAATCCACACCTCCTCCACATTTAAGCACAGACGAGGAAGTTGTGTGAAATGAGTGTGCACCCCTGGACCATCCACTCCCGTCCCCAGTTTACAAAGAAATTTGCTCTGCCTCAGGTCCCACGTGATGGATGACTCACTCTGAAACCAACAAATCACAGGGCCCCTCAGTTTGCAGAACTTGAACGCTTGAAGAGGATGGGTGCCCTGGCCCCGGGAGCTGCAGGAGGGTTCACAAGGACGCACACATGCCTTCGCTGCTCCTTTTGAGTTGAGTAACCTAAGGAGGCGAAGCTAAGAGTCATTTGAACTTGTCTACATGTCGGGCTTGGCTTTTGGTTTTTTCCTGGCCTGGCCGCAAAGCCACACCTTTCTTGGAATGCCAGCCAGCCAGGAGCGAGGCCCGCAGCGCCGACTCGGAAGCAGCCAGGCCACCGGGCGCTGAGGGGCACTCGGGAGTTGGGAGCCCCGCTTTGCTTTTGCTTTGGCAGTCTGCTGCAGTGCAATGGAACCTGGCCCCACTTCGGGCTCCCCTTGGGAAGCCTGGGCTGATGTCAGACTCAGCCACGTTTTCTGATTGGTGAGCAAGAGAACTTGCTCGGGAAAGGTCGTGTCTGCCTCCCGAGCAGCTCTCTGACCCCAGCAAAAGTCATTGCCCTTTCTGGGCTTTTCTTCTCGGGAGGGGATTTCACAACGCACCCAGCCTCCAGGTTGTCAGAAAGAAGAGCATCTGTGTTTTAGCACCTAGCACTGGACACACGAGCACTGCGGGTGAACAAGAACCCCAGCTAGGACGGGAAGGGGCAGGTGCCAGGAAGGGGCACTTGAACTTGAACTTGGTCAGGGGCACTTTGACGTTGGTCACTGTTGAGTTTCTCTGTTAACCTCTAGGACAAATAAGTGAGGGGTATGTGTGTGTGACACACAGAGAGAGAGAGAGAGAGAGAGAGAGAGAGAGAGAGAAGGGCCGGTAGGCGGGGCCACTGTTTAGCCACATGGAGTGCAGGCTTTCCAAATGGGTTTAACTCGTATAAGGGGAAAGACCAGATGAATTTGGACAAATCTTCTGAAGAACAGCTTTCTAAAGACACATTCCGAATGCTTTTGCACTAGCTGCTAAAAGGTAGTACAGGCAGAGAAAGGGCTGCCCAAGTCCTGGCACGCATGCATCCTGTCCGGCCAGGTGCTGCTGGCCACACCCTGAAGCTAGCCAGTTCCCCTACCCCCCCCCCGCAACCCCCCCCCCAAGCCTGCAGACCTCTCTCACCTGCCCAAATAGGACCCCATCAAACAGTGCCCTGACCCCGACCCCCGGCCCCACATCCACCATCGTCTCCTCTGCGTCGGCTCCCTCCAAGGCTGCCAGCACTTCTTTTGCAGGCTGAGTACCAGTCTGCTGCAGGGCCAGACTGCCTGGACTTACCCATCACCCCCCAGCGGCCATTTGGGTCACGGCCACCTTTTCCCGATGCTGCCATGAGCCAGGTGTGCACCCCCATTCCTGCTTTGGATTCTCCCGGGGCGATGAGGGAAGCTGAGGGCCGCCAGGAGGGCCTGGGGGGGCCAGAGGGGTGGTGGTCAGGGTTTCTGCACCCAGCTTCGCTCCTTGCAGGCGTGTTCCTTGAGTCCCTGAGGCTCCACATCCCCGTTGTGTGCGGAACTGTGCCCCACCACACTGGTGTGCCCGAGCTTCCACACGGCGGGCCCCATGCCTAGTGCAGGACCAACAGTGCACAGAGGGGAGCGCCCAGGAGGCGCCCACAGCACTGGCACAGAGGCCCTGGCCTTGTCTGCCTCAGTTCCTGTAAAATGCAGGGGCTGGGCTAGATGAGCACGGCCCCAGCGGCAGGACACGGGGTGACTTCGGTGGAAAGAGGGGTCTGAGCGCGCCTCTAACTCCTGCCCCACATCCCGAGTCCCCTCTGCAGCGTGCACGGCAGATGCCCTCGCCATGTGCGTCTCCACTCTCGCGCTCTCTCTATGCTGAAAGGGAGAAAGCCAAGAGCGTGCTCTAAAGCGTTCCCATTGCCCAGTTTACACACCACGCCCGTTTGCTTCCTTATTTGCACACTCTGTCCCCCACACACGTACTCTCACCCCCTTCTTTTTCCTGGGTAAGTGGCGCCCGTCCCGAGGCTCAGCTTGCGCTTGCCTGCGGCTGCTCTCTTCCGAGCCCTCGGCGCACTGACTGGCTTCGCCGTAGTTTTCTACCGTCTGTGTGCCCGCGTCCACTGGCTATTAGGCGTCCTTTCTGATCTGTGTCCCATCCGGTACAAAGTCCATTCTGGGGTCAGGCAGTACATTTGTCACTTCTCTTTAGCCTCCTTGACTCTGGGACACCCCACAGCCTGCCTTTCTCATTCACAGCAGTGACACATCACCTGGCCATTCCCCACCCCCATTGGTATCTCCCCCACCCCCCATCTTAATAAAGTGTTCCCCATTCTGCCTTCGCTGTTTCTCTGCTTAGATTGAGGTTATGTAGTCTTGGCTGAAAGACGTCACATGTGAGCTTGCCTCTGGAGGCATGTGATGCCCTCTGTCCCTCATAGGTGAGGGCCTTCTTAGCCACCTGATATAGGAATTGCCCGCTTTCTCCACTGTATATTTACTTTCTCTTTTCTTTGTGACTAGTCAGCAGTCCACGGGGTGACAGCAACGCGTCCTTAGAAGTGCGCTTAGACTTGAACTTCGTGACGATTCTTGCTCACCCAGTCTTGACCAGGGTGGAGGCAGAATGCTAACTTGTGGGGGCAGTGCACCCCCAAGTTTCAAGGGCAGCCCTCGGCACTCACTGTAGCCAGGTCCCCCCCTCCCCTTTGTTTCTGTATCCAGTCTTGCCATAAACTCATGGGTTCAGTTTTTGGTGGTTTGTATTTCTTTACCATATTTAACTAATCGGATGTTAAATTGTGCCAGATTTGGCCATGGAGAACCTTTCCAGGTGGCTGCTAGCCCTCGGGATGAGCCCCCATCATTTCTCCAAGCAGTCCTTACACTAGGGCATGAAAGGTTCTGACCCAGCCCGCCCACTCCTGGAAGTAGGCATTGCTTGGAAAAACCCCAGTTCCTCCATGTGGGCAGCCACTATCAGCGCCCGGATCTGGGCACGACGTGTGCTCTTTGCTACGAGGGTTTCTTGCTTTATCACTCTTAGTGGCCAGAACTAGGAAATAGATGCACGTGAACATGCAGAGTGCACATTTATGCTGGACACATGCACATGCGCACATGTGTATCTATTTACACATATTTAACCAATCTTGCTTGTCCCCCCCCCCCCCCCATTCAGGATTCGTTTGCCTCTTCTTGCTCTGGCCTGTAATACTTTTGGGATTGTTTTCCGGGAGTCCAGGTGGGTTACGCCCCCACCTCAACCCACTGCTTCACCTGCGCCCCCGAGAGTCTAGAGCCAGGCGACGTGCGCACTCGCCGCAGGGATGAGCTGTCCTCCCTCCCTCTGCTCCCCTGCACGCAGAGGATTTGTGTCCATTGGAAATAAATCTCAGCCCCTCCCCACACAGCCCAGGAGTCTTCTTTCCCATTCTGGTTGATTTGATTTCTAGTTTTGAAAGTGGAAGATTAACAAACTCAAAGCTAAGCACAAAGCTGTGTTCAAAGAAGTGTCCCTTCCCCTTGTCGCCCTTCCATCCCATTCCGCCACCTCTTGTGGAAAACCGGATCTTTGTTCTGGAAAACGCTCCCTGTGTTTCCTTTTACGAAAAGCAGCAGATGTGTGTGTGTTGTCTCCTTGCGGACACCCCGTGTCCGAGGCCCTTGGCTCTCCTTGTCACTTAGCAGCGTCTCCAGCGGTCGCCCTGCGGCAGTCAGAGCACATGCCCGTGTCTGCCTCTTGCGCCTGGACAGCTAGGTAGTTTCCAGCGTTTTGCAATTCCAGGCGCTACTGAGTGAACACCCTCATGTGTGCTTTTCATCTCGTTGGAGATAGAATTCAGCGAGTGGCATTGCTGGGCTGAAGGGTCGCACAGTGATTTAAAGTTTCCTCTTAAAATATATTTCAGTTTAAAAAAAAGGTGAGGTGAAAACCAGCGCATTGGTTGGGTAAATTGCCCCCTTCCAGCTCCAGACTTGAGGCCCCAGTTGGGTACGAGGTGGAGCAGTGGAGGTGCGGCCGGAGCCCCCCAGGGGGTCTTCATCAGACCCTGAGTCTGGCCTCGAGACACCACTGGGAATCTGCGCACGTGCCGCCCTGGCCTCTTTCCTGGTGGCAGCAGTGTGGGGTGAG
Organism: Condylura cristata; assembly: GCF_000260355.1. Taxonomy (NCBI): domain Eukaryota; kingdom Metazoa; phylum Chordata; class Mammalia; order Eulipotyphla; family Talpidae; genus Condylura; species Condylura cristata. Next base: position 15,039,368 of record NW_004567133.1, on the reverse strand, counting down.
GTCAGAAAACTACACAGAGCCGTGCTGAACTTTCTGGTTTGGCCTGCAGGGGCTCACCGTGACCCTGAGACACCCGGAAAGGGGAAGTCCTCTTCGGCATCCACCGCTAAAGAAGTCTGTAGACTCTATTAGAACAGTGAGGCCTGGGGAGACCCACTCCTCCACAGCCTGTCACCAGCTGTGCGTGCGGGCTCCGCCCATCCTTCTGGAAGCAGCCCCCGGGGTGGCAGACCCTGGGAAGAGTCTCCACTTTCAGGAGTTCTTCTGTGAGGGCATCCGGGTCGGGGGCAGTGCAGCCATGGGTCTCAGCTGCCAGGGCAGGAGCCAGCGGCTCTGGATGCCTCGGGGGCCCACCTCTGAGTGCGCAGAAGCGTGCATAAAGGCGTGATTTAAGCCCACATCTAAGTAGAACATGCAGTGCTAACGTCACACACATCACCAAGTAAGATAGACTTTTCAAAGAACGAGAAGAAGCCCTCGCTGGTGGCACAACAGGTGAGGACACAGCACTGAAGCTGGCCGTAGCTGCTTGAGTGTGAGTTCAATCCCTGGCCAGGGAGCTGACCCACAGGGCCCAGCAGACCTCTCCTGACCACCTGCTGCTCCCCTCAGCAGTGTACTTAGTCGATCCGCCTGTTCTGCTCCCCACTCCGTCTC
>NW_004567133.1:14959782-15037436 GCF_000260355.1 Condylura cristata | reverse complement strand
GAACTCATGCGGAAGCGGCTTTAGATTCTCAGTCCTGTGCTTTAACCTGCTGCACCACCAGGGAGGGCCAATAAACAAATCTTTTAAAAAAAATAGAATAATTCAAAAGAAAGGAGGTACTGCCCAGTGAATCACATCTTCAGTACCACTGAGGTGTCTGCATCCCCACTTTGCAGAAACATGAGGCAGTGAGGTGGATACACCTGAAGGAGGTGGGTGGAGGCGGGTGGGGTGGAGCCCCAGTGGGGATCAAGACAGACCAGGGACCAGGTGCTGCTCCCTGAAGCCCGTGTTCTAACAGGGTTGGCAGTGTGGAGACAGACAAACCAGCCAGTACAGAGGCTGCAAACGCCAGGTAGCATGCATGCACCCAAAGTAAAATCAGGGGAGGCAGAGGGGGCAGATGTCCTAGACAGAAGAACCCCCAGTCATTCATGTGGCCACTCCCTGCTCGGAGGTAGGCCTCCCTGCCCACTCCTCAAGCCAGGCTGCACTTAGGGACTGCTCCTGAAGAGGAGTTGGCTAGGAGGGCGAGAAGAGCACTGAAAGGAATGAGGGGAGGGAGAGGATGGCGTGGCCAGGCCGGAGCCCAGGGCTTGCGCCCATCCTTCTGGAACAGGTCACCTGCATCACCATCCTTTTCTCATGTGTCTCCCAAAGATGGGGGTGATGGCCTGAAGCAGCAAAAGTACCTAAGTCTTAACCGGTGTGTGCCAGTGAAGTCTGTCCCAGGGACTCTTCAGAGAACCCCAGCGTCGGTCTGGCCTTACAGATGCTTCCTTTATGGGCTCACGCCTCCTTCAGGAAAGTGAACGTGTGCAGGTTGCCACCCCCGCCCTTATTTACTTGGGAAAAATACTCAAGTTCCCAGCCTCTCTGCCTTCTAGAAGGAAGGGAGAAGCCCCCATCCTGTCAGGCTTTCTGAAGGTTCGACATGTCGTCAGTGAGTGAATGCTTTTTTTGCTAACTGCGGGCCCTTTCCCGACGCTGCACACGGCTGACATGCTGGAGCCACATGTTGAGTCTCGACGAAGAGCGTGTCTGCATCTCACTCTGAGGACATGCTGCCCACGCTCTTCCATCTGTTTGCTTCAGAGATCGAGATGGTCATCATGGAGCGCAACAAGCTCCCGGAGCCAGCAGCCGGCCCCTCGGTGCAAGAGCAGAACACCACGGATGAGGAGAAGAGCGCCGCCACGGGCCTGGACACCACGCCCTGGAACAGGTAGTGCCCGCGGGCCACCCTCGCCTGCGGCTGGGGCCCACTCGGTCTGTGGGATGAGGTGCTGGGCCCGCCACACTGCCCACTCACGATAGAGTCCCGGGCTGCTCCTGCCGGCACGAGTGCTTACAGCCAAGCCACCTGCCCCTTTATGCAGGGGCCCCCAGGGGCACAGGGACAGAGCTGGCCCTGGACACCCCTTGGGCAGAGCATGTGAGACCAGCTGCCCCCACCCAGCTGCCCCTTGGGGCCGAGCCCTGTCCTGAATGGTGTGGGCTGCCATCTGGTCCCGGCCTGGCGAGGCGCAGCTGCTCCCCGTCTGGTCGACTCTCTGACGCGGGCGTGATTCAGTGCCACTGTCCACTGTCACCTTTCTGCCCAATTTCTCATTCCACTGATGGCCTGCCGGAGCTACAGCCTCTCACCTTGGCCATGGCACGATTCCTGGAGCCTTGCTGGAGCACTGCGCCTCCCGGGTGGGAGGGAGGGAGGGGGGCAGATGGGCAGTGCACTGCTCCCAGGGCTTCCTGCAGCATCATTTCCTCAACAAGGGCCCCCACCGCAGAGCCTCCAGTAGCACCCCACTGCCCCCCAGCGCACAGCACGTGGTCTCTGCAGGGAGCACCCGGTCTCTTTATTAGTCTGGTTCAAGAGAAGCTTGAGGAGTCCTCTTTCGCTCGTCTTCAGCTTGTCGGTCTCTTTGCTTGGCACATTTCATTGATCTGACAGGGTTACTTTTTATCAGCCACACAGGAGAACCATTTTTAGTTTTTGTTAAATGAAAAACTGCACCCCAGGGGGGCTGCTCCCGGGTGGGACTTACAAAGACCGTTCTGACTTTGCTTGGTGGCAAAAATGAACTCCTGAAGCTCTGGAAACTGAGGAAATCACCCTAAATCACTCTGCACCCCCTTTCAGAGAGGGGGAAGGAAACCAACCACCTTGAGGTGCCAGGCACAGTGTTAGCTAGAAGGTGACTCACTGGAAAGCTCACAATGACTAGCCCTAGTGGGCGAGTGCCGCTGGGGTGTGCTGTTGCTGGGGTTCACGGTGACACGCGCAGTTCGCTAGAGTGTCTGCATCCTGGTCCACGTCAGGAGTCAAACGCTTCAAAGAATGCTTTTCTTTAAAAAAAAAAAATCTCTTTAAAATTGTAAGTGTAATTCAGACATTCAGAAAATGTGGAAAACCCTGAAGAGCACAAAGGGGAGGGGTCAGCCGGGCCCCACCGTTCACGGCCGCTGTTCCGGCGTTTGCTTTCCCTCCAGTCACTTGTCAGCGAGTTGGGTGGGAGTTCTGCCCCGTCCCCCAAGTAGGGCCGACCGTTCCGCTTCTCCTCCTCCTCCGTTTGACGCCCGTTCCTAGCATCTTTCACCCCACTGTACTCTAGTAAACAAGATGCGAATCCGTCTCCTAGGGGTGGTGCACCGGCCCCTCTCAGCTGCTGGGCGGTTGATTGTTCTGGAATGAGGACACAATCTCAGTCCCAAGCAGCTGGTTTAGAAGAAAATGTTTTCTACTTTACCCCGCCCTCTGAAGTTTGCAAGTGGTAGCATTGGACCTCACAAACCCCCAGCGCTCACGTGGTAAAACCCCACACTCCTGAGGGGCGATGCCCGCTCCGGCGCGCCACCGACAGTGCCCACACAGGCCACGCTCAGGGGTCTCCCGTCATTCCTGGGCAGCTTGTGTTTATTTGGGACACTACATTTCCACGATTGCATCTTTTGAGTTTTTCTTTTTAATACTTTGAATCATTGGTGCATTTATGGAACTCAGAATTCAAACAAGTATAAAAAGGCCACTATATAAAAAGGCTTCTCGGTGAATAACTTCTCTGTTCCTTTGCCGCTCCCGGGTCTCTCCCCATAGATGGCCGATGTTGGCAGTCTGTGTCTCTCCTAGGCCGTGTGCTCTTGCTCACTCACTCAAGTGCTGTGTTCTGGCTTCTACCTGGTATCCAGGGGCAGCCACAGGCGGTCACAGGGTCGGAACTCCCGCCTCTGAAGATCTATACATATTATTGTCAACCTGGTTGGTGTTGGAGAGTATTTCTGGGCCAGGCCCTTCCAGCCCTAGGAGGGCAGCATTTGAGGTGTGTGGTTGGCAACATTTGCAGCCACTCTGTGGATCTCACCACAGCATCAGAGGTGAGAGACTCCTCACCAGCTGGGGAAAGTTGATTCTAGAAACTGCTGGGTCAGCTCCTGGCTAAGTGAGCCTTGGAATATTCCAAACAGGTGTCCAGGTAACCAGACCCTGCTCTGGGCCTTGGCACCTTCCATGATGTGCCTGGGCCTGTGCTCTCTGACTTCCTGTCACCGTTTCCCACAGATCGTCACAGTAGCCACCTAAGGACTTAATCTCTGTCTTTCGGGCTCAAGGTAACTGGCCCAAGGATGTGCAGCTGCGAAGAGGCAGAACCAAGATCTGAACACAGGGATCCGACTGCTGGGCCCGCCCACGTACTTGAAACCTGCGGTCATTGTCTGGAAGGCCCTCTTGTTAGTCTGTCGTGTTGCCCGATTTCTTCTTCCTCTTGCCACTCTTTGAAGTGACCACGTGGTCTGTCTGCTGAGTGGCAGGGGCATGCCCCCAGAGTAGGGACTTTGTGTCACCGTGCCTGGGGCCTGGCACACCCAGTGAGCCCAATTCAGTGAGTTGCTCTCTGCCTTTCCTGCAGGCAGAGCCATGTGTCCCTGCTGGTGTCCTCCGTGTCTGGTGCCAGCTGGCACACAGGATACCACACGCAGCGGGAGGAGGGAGGCGTTGACCACACACTCCTCGAGGCTCACATGTGCCCCTCTCTCCAGGCCCTTCCTGGAGATGGTGTATCACGCGCTGGACAGCCCCGATGACGATTACCATGCCCTCTTCGTGCTCTGCCTCCTCTATGCCATGTCTCACAACAAAGGTAAGCCACCGCCTCGCCTTCCCTTGGCCGGGCCGCCCACCGTGTGTGGGTAGGGAGAGCCACTTTCCTGCAGGATTCCCTTTCCGGCAGACTCCCCCCAATCTCTTCGGCCTTCTCAGAATATCGTGGGTGCCTCTGTACGGATGAAAGCCGCAGGGATTGCTTCCTCAGACAGTTTGGGGGGGAGAGCTTGAGTGTTGACTGCTGAACGTGTATGGTATTCACACCGTGGTTTTCTCTCAACCCCTGGCTCCACAACAGTGAGCGTCCAGCCTCATTCCTGCCGTCACAAGTGAGATCAGTCATGCTGGAATCTTGCTTTTGCTATTTTTAACTCTTCTCGCTCTGGGCAAGAGCAAAAATTGACCCTGGGTGGGTTGTGTGGAAGCGCAGGTTTCTTTCTGATGAAAGGTGTGGTTCTCTGGCTTCCCGTGTTGACAGTGCGTGGGTAGGACCAGACTCCCGAGCTGACGGGGGATGGAGTCCATTCATTCACTTCTCCTGGGGGACGGCCATGGGGTGTTGCCCTACTTGACCAGACACAGCATGTTCTGAAACCTCCACGTCAGAATCTCTTCAAGGAAGAAATCAAGAATGTTCCTCTGGCCCCTCCCAAGCACATCTGAGACTTTGCGTCAAGTGCTGCTGGTGTCGCTTTTTCACCAGCACATCGGGGTGTGGGTTTTACCAAGACAGACACGTTGGTGGCAGCACACCAACCTGATCCTGCCTCGCCTGCGCCTGTGTGTCGCTGACTCCCCGGCCCCTCTCTACCCCGCTTTCCCTTGTTCTCCACACATCCTCACACTTCAGTGTGTCATCTCATCTCCACGGAGAACCACCTTGTTCCTATGTCTGGGCCATATTTATTCTGCCATCTTTTTGCAGAATGACACTGAGACTATTTCTGCACTTTTCCTGGCATCTGTAGCCAGGACTGCCCATGATGGCGCCTCACGTGTATGTCACTGTGCTCAGGCGCATGCCCGTAGGCCCAGCCTGAGACCCGCGAACAGAGCATGGCATTCCAGAACCCTGCGGGCGTCTCCCTCCACAGTCCCAGTCACCCCGGCTCCCGTCCTCTCCAGCTCCTGGCTTCGTGTCTGGCACACAGGCACCCTCAGAACTCCATGAGATGCCTGCGTGCCTGGGACTGCCCCCCCCTCCTGGCCTCTGGCTTCTCTGCCCTCCTCTTCCACCTGACCCCAACCAGTTGCAAGCTGGATTCTTCCTACTTAGGTGTTTCAGCAGCACCTTGACACAATGTCTTTGCACAACACTCATCACCCAAAAATATACCCTGACCTCATCATACTTCCTGCCATTTCTGGTTCAGTTGAAATTGCCCAGCGAGGTTGAAACTGCCATGACCTTTAGCTCCTTCCCTCCTTCGATCCCAGCATTTAGTCATCAACTTTTGTCAATTCTTCTCTTTCTGCCTGTCTGATAAGCAGACTTGAACTGAGCACAGCTCACTGCCTGACTGAGGTACTGAAGCAAGAACCCTAGGTCCAGAGCAGGGGACCTGGGTGTGTCACCTGGTGGCCAAAATCGCAGCCTCCCTCAGGGCCAGCCGTTCGGCCATTTAGAATCCAGCCACGTCATGCATCCAGGAACTTCTGTGTGAAGATGCACTCACTCTCTCGCTGAGCCCCCCTGCCAACCTGCGCTCATTCTCACTCCCTTCGTGGGCACTTGACGTGGTCAGGGCTTCACATTTTTAGCTGATGACAACATTCTTTCGTAGAGATCACCTTGCAGTTGCCCTCATGGTTCACGCTGACTCTTTACTGTTCTTTTGGTTGCAAGCACCAGAAACTGCCACTCAGTAACTTAAATGGAAGAGAAGCTTCAGGAAGAGCCTAGGGCAGCTCAAGGGTCCAAGAAGGCACTGAAAAGACAGTGGGACGGGAACTGACCTCTCGGGTTCTTCCCTCAAAGGCCCTACTGAGGCCCCAGCAAGCCTCAGGTTTGGGACTCTGTCTCCATTCAGGTTGCAAATTCTTGGGCAAGTTGTGAGGATTGTTCCAGCCTGGTGCAGAATCTGAGAATCAGGCCGCTGTGGGGTGTCAGGGTCAGTTGGCACAGAGTTGGCCAGGAGGGCTCAGCCCTGTGCCTGTGACTGTTCGCAGAGAAAGGACCGTCTTTGGAAGCCTGACCACCCCCTGAGTCGGTGTCAACACACCTACCTGGCTAGTCTGACACTTTCTTATCTTTCTTTGTGGGCTTTTCTGCCCTTTTTCTCTACCCCAACATTACTGGCATTGAAATTCTGCTTGCCTGTTCAGAAATCACCTTCTCCAGCAAACTACTGAGGTGGTGACTTTCTGTGGATTGAACACAGCCGGTCTTGGCTTGGTGGGCTTTCCAGTGGGAACATGAACGCTGCCAGCCCCAGGGGATTCCTGTGATTGTTTCCAGCTGCTTCCATGCAGTTGCTCTTTCCATTTCCTCACGCACATGTGAGGACTGAGCCGAACCCCAGACAGAACCCTCCAGCAGACCTCTCTGCGTAGGCCCCTCCTCTCTGGTCCTCTTCTGTGAATTTCTAGCAACTTGGCCACGTTGAACTCCGAACTCTGCCTCCTCATCTCAGAGACCAGGGTCTCTGATTTCCTCCCCCTTTGCTGAGATCTGGAAGCTTCCCAGCTGTGAGCTGAGCCGTCCTTGGCCCTCCTTGTCTGTTTCCTACGGTCACTCTCCATTGCTACCTGTTGTCCTGACCGGTGTCTGATGCCTCCTGCTCTCGTTGCTTAAATTAGGAGGGTAAGTCTTACCCATCTTGGCTAGAAGATGTGGTGCTTAAAAAATAAGTTTCATCGAAGTATGATTGTTGTTGATGTACAATAAACAGCACATATTTAAAGTGCTAATGGGTACGTTTTGACTTATGTCCATCTAGAAACCATCATTGCTACAATCAAGAAAGAGAACCTGTCCATCACCCCTGAGACCCCCGGTCATCCCTCCCCCTTCCTCTCCTCTCCCAGCCTCCACCATTGACCTGCTCCTCGTCACTGTCGATCAGATTGCATTTTCTAGAATTCTATAAAATTTAAACTGTGCAGCATTTACGCTTTTTTGACTTTGCTTCTTGCGATCTGCACAACTATTTCTAATCACTCCTGAATATGGATCCACTGTGTGAATGTGTGTTTAACCAGTTACCTGTTCATGGAAACTTGGGCTGTCTCCAGTTCCTGACCATTAAAAATCAATGAACGTTTGTGTACAAGGCTTTGTGCTGGTGCATATATTTCCTTTCCTCTTGGGTAAATGCCAAGGAGTAGGATGGCTGACCCAAGACAGGTGTATGTTCGTTCCTGAGCCGCCAGTGTACGTCCTGTTCTTCCTTGGGTGCAGGGGGTCTCCCTGTGTTCACAACCCCACAGGTACCTTAGTCAGCAGATTGACTGTTTGGTGTTTATTGTGATGTTAATTCGCACTTCCAGCTGACTAACGAGGTCATCTTTCCCGTGCTTCACATGCCATCTGCATATCTTCTTCAGTGAAATGTCTTTTCGAATATTTTGCCCATTTTGGGGATGGGTCATTTGTTTTCTTTTGTTGAGTTTTGAGAGATCTTTTTATTTCCTGGGCACAGATCCTTTATCAGATGAGCATTGCAGAGATTTCCTCCCCGTTTGTGGCTCGTCATTTCATTTCCTTAACTGTCTTTTGAAGAGCAGATGTTTTGTGATTTCCATGTAGGTCCATGGCACTTTTTTCTACCGCAGATGGGCAGGGACCACACGCTGCACGCACCAGGCCCACTGGGCCTTACCCAAGAGTGCAGATGGGTGGAAAGTCCCATGAGGGAACTGGCACAGCGGAGGCCGCCATGCCTGTGAAAGCTGTAGACCTCACCCACGAGAGGCAGGGTCTTCCCAAGGACCACCCTGAGCTGAGTCGCAGGGACGTAAGGAAGTGGCGGGGGGGCTGCAAGGCTAACTGGCCGAGGACAGAGAGAGGGAGCCTGAGCTCCTGCAACGGTCCCTGGGTCAGCGAGCTGTGGGCTGGACGTCCAGCATTCATAGAAGCCCTTACACTGTGAAGCCAGGCTTTGAGAAAAGAAAGATTTATTGTAAACAACTGGCGAATAAGTAGGAAGTAAACTCAAACCTGCCTCCCCAGTGAAGAGAGGGGATGAAGTTATATAGATCGTCGGGACCAGAGTTGATAACGAAACAGTTAAATTTACTGGCTGAGAAGCAGGTTGGGGGCAGAGAAAGTGGACTGGGCTGAAGTCCCTCGGCTGGGTCCAGGGCAGCTCGCGCACGGAGGTGTATGAAGCGGCTTCTCCCCAGATCGCTGGGGCTTTGAGCTCTGTTGGCGGGGCCCTGAGCCCGGGTGCCCCTCCTGTCTCTGCAGGCTCCTGGCTCAGCTTGAGCTCCTGGCCTTGGAGCTCAGCTCGAGTTTGTCACTTCTGCTCAGACTGCGACATGGGTAGATAAGGTCCAGGCCCTGCAAACCTCCAAGAGAAAGTTATGTTTCTTTTTTTCCTTTTGTACTTATAGTCTGAGAGCAGTTTTATCACCTGCCTTGATTCTACCTTCATCATGTAGGTGGATAGCATGCCTGTGGTGGGCAGGGTGCTCTGAGAAATGGGCAGTGTGCAGCCAGTCTCTAGGGTGGGTGGGCATTGACCATGAACTGCATCCTGCATCCAGCCCCCAAGGGGGCTGGACAAGAGCAGCTCTGCTCCTCTCTGCAGCCCTTGGAATGGCTTCGCAATAGTTTAGGCTCAAGACGGGTGGGAGGAGTTGTGGATAGTGGAAAGGAGGTGAAATTAAAATGCTGTCTTATCTGGCAGGGATCTGCTGTGCGCTTACTATGCAAGAGACACTGTTCTAGGCTTCAGAGCAAGTCTACAAGTGAACAAGAAGAAAAATCATTATTGTGGAGTGCCAGTATAAACCCGTGTTGGTGATGCAGGGGTTACTAGCTGGAGTGGCCAGAGGCAGGCACATTAGAGCTGAGAGCCTGAAGGAGGAGAAGGAGCCGGCTCTGAAAGATCCAGGGCACGGGAGCTCCAGCATCAAAGAGAGCATGTGCAAAGGCCCTGAGGTGGGAAAGGGCTTACGGATTTGAGGAGCAGAAAGAAGCTCAGGTGAGGCTGACCAGGCGGGCAAGGAGCAGATTGTGAAGGGCCTGGAAAACGGAGGGAAGGAATTCGGATTTGACTTCAGTCACAGTAATTTCCAAGCACCCCTGAAGGATTTCCAACTGGAAGAGTGATATAAGTGACATTTTTGAAAGGCGCTGACTGCTGCATGGAAAGTAGATGAGTGCAGGTGGGGGAGTGAGTTTCTAGAGGGGAAGCTGGAAGGCTTGTGAGGAAGCTGAACAGTAGTCCCATACTGCAGTCAGGCGATAATGTGGGTTGAATTAGCGAGCTGGCTATAGAGACGGAGAAAACTGGAGCCAGACAGGCTGGTTTGTCAGATGTGGGGATTGAATGAGAGGGATGATGGAGCAACTGTGCGGGGCCACTCACGGAGATGAGAGATAGGAGAGGGGTCCTGGGCAGGGGATTTGGGTGACTTGGATGGGAGGGGTGCCCAAGGGAGGACTTGGGGGAGGCCCAAGCCCCTGACTCCTGCTCTTGTGTGGCTGGTAGTGCCATTTCCAGAACCAGCGACCGGGGCCATGGGGCAGATTTGGAGAGAATGCTGGAGATTCAGTCTTGGCAGCCCAGGGGCCGGGGCCCTCAGGGGCATCTGCCTAGTTCACATTGCCCCTGGTTTATGCCCCTGACCTGTGGGCTCAGGCTCTGCATTTGGAGGTGCTGGTGCATGGTTGGTTTGGGGGTTAGGCAGTCGGCAGTTAGCTGCACTTAATGTTTTTTCCAGACCTGTAACCCCCAAGCAAGGCCCCCTAATGAAATGGTCTCTTTCTGATAGATTTTTCATCATAAGAGAATTTTAACATAAAAGCAATGTTAATAAAAACCAAATGTTAGCTCCAGCCTTCCAGTAAATCATGATAGATTAGATGCTGCACCGAAATGAATATCCACAGTGGAAAGGGTTGACCGGCTGGAGGAAGGCGCTTGTTGTGATTCAATTGGGCCACGTAATGAATCCTGCTTCATATCTATAGTAGCAAATGCCCGAGGGAGGGGGGTTCTGCAGCCTTTGTATTTGTAAAGGCTCCCCACCCCTCCCCACCCTTTTACCTCTGCCCCCCATTCACCATTGTTTACCCAGAGTACCATAGGCTTTTTGTATTTTGTTTTGCCTTTGTTTTTTCTTTTTGCTGAGAAGTTACTGGAACACGGATAAGAGGTATGGGAAAGGTTGAAAGGTAATAGGATAAAGGGAGCTTTCACTTTGCAGGGAGCCGGCAAGACGCTTTGGATCGGACTGACACTTAATCAGGACTGGAAGTACACTGGCAATCAGCCCAACATCTGGCTAGCTTTCGAAATAGTTGGTCTGTAGTTTTCCAGAGGGGCAGGCTTGCGCGGCTACAGCCAAAGAGAACCATGTGGTCAGAAGACATTCTTCCGAGCCTCATTTACCTGGTGCTTGTGGTCTCTTTATCCAGGTTGGCCTGTCCACTTCTTTTTATGTAGCTTTGGTCAAGGCCTTTGCCAGCCGTTTCAGAATAGGGGTTCCCATTCAGGAGGAAAAATCCAGAAATCAGTACTTGGAGGGGAAGTTCAGTAACTGGTTCCTGACACCACGGGGCCACACCCTTCCCTTCTATTTTGGAGTCGGTGAATTAGATGGAAGCTTCAGCCCCACCCCACCCCTGCCCTGTGGTGGTTGGGTGGACTCCAGGGGGCTAGGGACACCCTTCCTGACTCACTGGGCAGGCCGGCTCTGACCGGGCAGGAGGGGGGCGCGGCTCGCGCAGCTCCTCCTGGGCCATGTGAAGTGCATCTGGGCTTCCTCGGAATTCGTGTCAGTTGGCACTTAGGGTTGAAGTAACTATTTCAGACAGAACAATATATTATCCTGAGTGTTTATTTCATCCAGAGCGAAATGGCGAGCAAAGAAATGCAGTCGGGGTGGAGCAACACCTGCCCTTCCTGAGGAAACCTGAGTGTGTGTGCGCGCCGCGCGCACATGTGGGGATGGGCGCCTCTGCCCATCCGCCCCTCACGCATGCGCACGTGCTGTTTTAGCGCCCACAAGCGTAGCTTCAGGTCACGCATTTACCTTGGTCATTCACCATCGTCAGCCACCATTTTGTCCATTTTGTTTGGAGCCAGAGAGGTGCCTGCAGCTTTTGAATGGCTGCTCCAGCCTTGAAAGCTGAGGGGGCTTTTGGAGGCGACGTGGGGGAGAGAGAGATGGAAGGGAAATGGAGCACCTGACCCAGAAGGAACTTTGGGGGAAAGAACGGGGATATCTGAGGGTTTTTTCCTGAGCAGAGTTTTGCAAGTGTTTGCAGTGGAGCCTGCTATCTCCCTGGCTGGAGACTGTTGCAATACCGGGACTATTTGCTGGAAGCCGGGTGATCACCATGAGGGCTGGGAAGTTGGAAACTGCTCTAGTCAGCCCCCCATGCCACGTGCTGTCAGAGCTGCCCTCCAGGGATCCTGGAGTCCGAGCCGCCTGTCCCTAACACCCACCCCCAAGGTGCACCTGTCTGCTCCTCCCGAAGCCCCAGCCTCCCGGTTTACCAGCCCCTGGCCTGGCCTGGTGTATCCTGTGCCCAGTGCAGTTCTCGGCCAGCTCCTGCCCCTCCCCTCCCTGTCCTGCCCGACAGCTGCGCCCTGAGAGTCCCCACAGCTACGTGGCTTGTCCCGGCTTTCCGAGGTAGCTAGTTTGCTGTTGTTAAGTTGTTCTTCCCTTGCTCTCTCCTTTCTTCCCTTTTAACACACAAACCACGTGGCAGTGTTAAGCCATGCCAGAGTAGAATCCCCTTCAGCACAGAGTGGTGACAGGCATGGCTGTGGCATCGTGTCTGCAGCTGCTTTTCACTCAGCCCTAAGCACACGCTGGGCGGGAAGGGCGCTCTGCCCAGGTGAGGAGACGGGCCCCAAGAGGTTAAGTGTCAAAAGCAAGCACCTCCCACACCTGCAGCTCCTCTCCGCCCTCCACCCTAGCGCAGAAGGTGCCCTGGGAGAGGGGCCCACAGGTGGGAGGAGGCCACAGAGGTGCTGGCCTCTTGGAGGCAGGCCCTGCACACCGCTTGCCCTGCTGGTCTCCCTGAGGTGGTCGGGCCTTCTCTCGGGCCCCTCCCCCTTCGGAGGCCTCCCCTTTCCAGCCATGTCTTCAGCCGTTGTCTGTGGCCTCAGGGACGTGACTTGACATCTCTGGGCCTTGACTTCCTCACCAAAGCACGAGGCTGCACCAGAACCTGGCTCTGAGAGGTTCTTAAAGGGTTTCAGCCCCTCCCCCTTGCTCCACATGCCAGCAAGCCTGCCGCTGAGGAAGGTCAGCGTAACCTTGGAGTGTTTCCCGTTAAGAAGATATTGCCACAGATTCCCTCATTTTTTGATAAATTCTAAGGGGAGTGAGGGGAAAATTAGAGGAAGGAGACCAGATGGAGCCTGCCGTGGAAGTTCAGGAACTGGCCAGCATCCGTCTTTCCCCGTGTCCTGCTGGATCCCGCTGCAGGCCCCTGCTGTTGTCGTCTTTGAAGTGGGGTGATTGATGGTCGTGCCATAAAGTTGGGGGGGGGGGACACAGGGTAGACCTAGGGAGCTTTCTTTTTCCCTCAGACCCACTGACTGACAGTTTCCAAGAGACCAGAAGTGAACGAATAGAGATGTCAGGACAGCATTGACATCCCTGAAAAAAAAAAAAAATGCCAGAAAGATTCAGTTGGTGTTCTTCTTGCCATCTGATAAGCCAGAATGCTTCAGAGTTAGACATTTAGCATCAAAGTGGGACATAGAATCCACAAATTAAATTTTCATTGCAATCAAATTTTTGACAAAGCCACATTGCTGGGATGCATGAGGGGAGTGACCCCGTGCGAGGCCCCAGTCGTCCCTCACCCGTGTCATCTCCTTGGCATGACTTCGCCTCTGGCTGGGAGCTGGAAGGGATTCAGTCAGGCAAGATGTATTGTTTCAGTTGGTTCCGTCAGCGCGTGTGTGCAGGCGGGAGTACTCGGCCTCAGACCATCGTTCTTCAGCACTCCCCTCTGTTTTGTCAAGGTTCTAGATGAAGCACCATATCCTACTCCAGGCACCGTATTTCAGGAGTTCCGAGAAGCACCACTTCCCCCCTTGCAGAGTGACAGGAAAGGACGTGCCTCCAGCGCTAACTCTGCTCAGCTGTCAGCTCACAGTGAGCAAAATGTTCATTTCTGCGAGTGTGTCTTCCAGAACCAGGTCGGAGGGAAGACAGGGGCTTGGCCCAGCCTGGCTGTTGACGCAGGCCCGCAGGTCGCTGGCCCTGGTCGCAGGCTGCAGCTCCTGGCACAGCTCCCTACCCTCTCCCTCCATCTCTTCCTCTTATCTTGTCTTCTAAAAGCTGGCTGCTGCTGCATTTCACTAGAGAAAAAGCTTCCTTTGCCTCTTAAAGGTGGATCTCCCTCGGTTTCAATGTTGGCGTCTGTTTGTGTGTGTGTGTGTGTGTGTGTGTGTGTAAGATTTAGTTATTTGTGCATACAAGAACTGGGGTGTGGGCCAGAGGTGGTGGGGGGTGAGAGGATTCACCAGAGTGGGGAGCAGAACAGGCAGATCGACCAAAATACACTGCTGAGGGGAGCAGCAGGGAGGCAGGAGAGGTCTGCTGTGCCCTGTGGGTCACCTTTCTGGCCGGGGATCGAACTCGTGCTGCAGTGGCTGCGGACAGCTTCCGAGTGTTGTGCTTTAACCCATGGCGCTACTAGGAAGGGCCCTGTTGGCACCTTTTTAAAATAAAGCTTTGGCTTGAGTCCCTGCTCTGGCCACCTCACCTGGCACACCTGCTGCCTCCCTTGCACCCCGTGTTGCGTGAAGGGGGCCCTGCCCTGAGCTTGGTGCTAAGAACTCGAAGTGTGACTTGTACATGGCGGGAGTTTCTGCCTGCTCCGCTTCTCCAGTTCCGTGGCCCCCAGCCTGTGGAAGGTGGCCAGAGTCTGCTACGGTGTGGCCTCCAGGGGCTCGCGGGTCTGGAACACGACGCTGCCCCTTTCCGTCCCACGTGTGCCTCCTCTGACCAAGGCCAGGCGTATGTCATCGCAGGAGTGTGTCTTCAGTGCCCTTTACGGTGCCCACAGTCTCTCTTTTTAACAGACGGAGCAGACCCGGGCCCCAGTGAGGAGCCCGGCGGCATCTGGCTGAAGTCGGGTTCCTTTCTTCCTAGTCACTGACTCCCCACACGCGAGTGGTGACAGCCAGCACGTGCGGACATGCTCCTCTTAGTTCCCTTTACAGGGACTCTAAAGTGAGTGACCGCATGGGCAGCAGCCAGTTGTGGAGAATCCTGAAGGGCCGTGCTGGCCCTGGTTGAGGAGCTGCTGGGGGGCCCGCGCGAGCAGCTGGGCCTCCTTGCGGCAGCTCTGCTGACAGCTTGCCCGCTCTCCGTTCTAGGCATGGATCCCGAGAAGCTGGAGCGAATCCAGCTCCCAGTGCCGGGTGCGGCCGAGAAGACCACCTACAACCACCTGCTGGCCGAAAGGCTCATCAGGATCATGAATAATGCAGCCCAGCCAGGTGTGGGGGCGTGGGCTGTGCAGGAGGGTGGTGGGGTGGGAGGCCAGGCCCGTACCTGTGCCCTTTCCTCTCCTTCCGTGCTCAGCCTGCTCTTGTCAGTGTCTGCAGCCGCCTCTGTAGGGCCCGAGGGCATGTCTGAGCATGACCCAGGCTGAGCTTGCGAGCCAGGGCGCCCTCCCTAAGGCAGCATGCACCTAGTGCCGGGCACTGGTCAGCCTGCTCTGCGGTTCTCGCCAGCACCCACCTGCAGCCGCGGAAAAGCAGCAGTAACTTCAGCCCACAGGAGACGCTGGCAGTGTCCAGAGAGGTTTTAGATCAGCACCTCTGGGGGAGGAAGCTACTCCTGGCACCTAGTGGGAAGGACAGCCTGCAGTGGACAGGAAAGCCCCCAACAGCGAATGATTATCTGGTCTAAAGTGTCAACAGTGCCGAGGCCGAGAAAACCTGACTTCGGGGCAAGTTGGGTGCAGGCAAGGGCGAGGCCGCAGGATGTGCATGGGTGCACAGGGCAGGCCCCGGTGAGATGCACCAGTAGCGAAAACAGCTGAGCTGCCCAGTCCGGAATCCCGGTCAGGCTGGAGAGAAGGGCAGATAGACAAGGCTGCAGAGGTCCAGGGCAGTGGGCTCCACGTGGTGGTGCCGTGTGGCTGCGGGGGAGTGGGTGGGGCTGGGTTGCTGGCCTGGGCTTCTAGGGCATCCACAGCATCGGTCTGCTGCCCACTGGTTGCCGCGTGCCTCCGGGTGCCAGTCACTTTGTGCAAGGCGTGAGGGTGTGGGAAGTGCAGGACAGGCATGGCTGGTGCCCTCTAGACTCCGGGGAAGCAAAAGTGGGGCTCCTGTGTAGAGACAGCACCTGGAGTGCAGAGGCCACAGGCCAGACAGGCTGTGGGCCTCGGGTTGAGCGGACTTCAAAGCCCCAGGCAGGTGAGAAGTGAGGATGTCTGGGAATGAGCCCGGGGCCTGTCACATGTCCAGAGGTGAGCCAGGCTCCGCGTGGGGAAGGAGAGGGGTGGGGCGTGTCTCAGGCAGCAAGAGAAACATTTGTGGCTCAGAACCAAAGGGTGACCGCAGTTGAGGTCTAGTCCAAGGAGGTGGATCATGTCCCTGACGATGGCGGCCAAACGTGGGTGGCAAGGGGTCTGTGAGCTGGTTGTGGTGCTGTGGGCAGGGAGGGTGGCTCGTGGCCTGGAGCTGGGGAAAGGGTGGAGGAAAGGTGGTGGGCCCTCAAGGATTGGTGTTCAGAATAGCCTGGCTTTCTGGAGAGGTTGAGGAACTCAGGAATAGTCTGGAAGCTGTGGTAAAGACTGAGGGGCTTGCTGGTTTCTGGTCCCTCAAGATATGGGGAGGAAGAGCCTGCTAGTGGCAGGAGCTTGTGGAAGAAACAGGAGTTGGTGGGAAGCCGCATTCCACTTGCGTGGAGGCAGCATCAGTGAGACCGGCCGTGGGCTCGCAGGCGGGGGCAGATGTGAGTCTGTGCCCCTGAGACCGCTGAACGCGAAGGAGGCGTGTGGCTGGCACAGCTGGGTACCACATGCAAGTTGTGGGCGCTGGGATGGGTGGGAAAGGGGGAGAGGTTGAAGGGCGAGCAGCAGGAGTGGGGTGAGTTCGGCGAGGCTGACCCTGGGGTGCTCTGCAGACGGGAAGATCCGGTTGGCGACGCTGGAGCTCAGCTGCCTGCTCCTGAAGCAACAGGTGGTGACCAAGGGCTGCATCATCAAGGACGTGCACCTGGCCTGCCTGGAGGTGAGGGCCTTCTCCCTGCCGCCGCCTGCTTGCGCAGGGGGAGCAGACGGGCGCCGGAGGTCCCTGAGGTCGACCTGAGAAGACGTTGGGCCCCACCTGACACCCCCTCAGGCCACTTGCTCCCACTGCGACTGCTTGATGAGTCCTAGTAATTATTCAGTTGCAGTTTCTGACCTACTTATTTGACTCTGTATGGGTCCCTAGTAGTTCTCATTTTAATTTTTTAGTTACAAAACTATCATGCGTGCACTAACACATATACTTACTTATAGGTCGTTGTGCTAATATGTCCATGATTTTCAGTGTCTTCTCTTTTCATGCTCCTATGTCCGCTATTCACCGTAGGAAGATTAGGAGGCGGAAAGTAACAGCTCAGCTTTGTAGCCACAGACACCCTGTTTAGGAGTGAGAAGGGCCCAGCTCCCCCTCACGCCACGCCTTGGGACCTCCCTGCGTCACGCTGACCCACCTGTCCCGCGCCCATGTCTACCCTGAGCCCTTCCTGCCCGCCCCCACTTCTCCCCTTGTTCAGACCACTGTACACACGAAGGACACACGCCCGTCATCCACGTCGTGTTAGAACTCACCGTTTACCTGACTCCCGGCTCCCCCCTCACACCGCCCCTCTCTCTCCACAGGGCGCGAGAGAAGAAAGTGTCCACCTCGTCCGGCACTTCTACAAGGTAAATGGCCACGGCAGGGGAGCAGCAGTGCATGCGGAAACAGGAGAGTCTGTGCTGGCCGAGTGGGAGGGCCGGGCCCCCGCCAGCACCGTGGCCGCTCGCGTGCTCGTGCCTTCTCGTCAGACGGCGCCTGCAGCCTCCCGCCGCGGTGTGACCGTCAGTTACACGGGAATTTGTCTGAGGCTAAATTTGTATGGAAATGAGTGCTTGCATAACACGTGCCAACCAGGAGGCGCGAACTTACAGCCGAGCGCTGTGCTCATCCGGATCTACCTCAGCGGTGACGTGCGCATGTGCTGTGTGTGTGCACAGGAGCCGCATGTGGGCGTCAGAAAGACCCTCACGTTGAGTGGGATCATGTTACGTTCCTCCGCGACGCCCAGTATCTGAACACGTGTAGGGATTTGTCTTCGGGTTCAGATGCTTTGCTATAAAAGATCTAACACTTGTTTAGTGTTAATCTTAAGACATAATTGAGTCTCTGGCCAGCCCTTCATTTGTCAGTAATAGTGGATCAGGTCATGTCAAATAGTCCTAATCACATGCTGATTGTTTGGCCTCCACATCAGGTCTCTCCAGACCCGATGACGATGTTTTTCCCACTTGACGTGACCCATGGAGAGATCCTCCTCAGAGGAAGGCGTCAGTGCGCCACTCTGTCCCCTGCACATTCGCATGTGTCGTCTCTTTCAGCTGCTGTGAACTATATACAGACAAGCTCAGGGATCTTCCACTCTACAGGAAACTTTTTATGCCACTGGCCATTACCGTCAGTGTTTGTTGAGATAAAACCAGGTCATGCAGTTTGGAAATCAGCCTCACTAGGCTCAGCTGACCCCAGGCAGCCGCCTGGGCCCCCAGGCGGGGAGGGCACTGGGAAGCGAACCCCTGTCTCCCCTTGACCTGGCAGAGCTGTGCTTGGCCTCTCCGTGGGGATCCCCGACCTTTAGCAGAGCCCGGGAGAAAGCACAAGCCTCACAGTTGCTTTCATCACCTCTGGGGCTGTTCCCCACACAGGTGTTCAGTTATTCCCCACCTCGAATGTTCTAGATTGCAAACACAGAAAGGCAGATAGCTAGGCTTGTTCCTATAGGGCTTTTCTTCACCAACAAAAGGAAAGCTGTGTTTGAATTTCAGCTTCTTTCTTCCAACCTAGATTTTCCTCTTGCTTTTAGCCTGTAAAGTTTACACCCTAAGTGTAACATCCCCAAAGCTTCTGGATGTCTTCAGGGGTAGTTATTTCTGTGGAAGGTACTTACACTGTCCTCCTGACATTCAAGTCAGGAGCAACTGGAAGTGAGTATGGATGGCCTATCGCACCGCCCAGACTCGGCCTGTGCACGCCTCCCCGGACTCCTGAGAGCAGGAGGGGGTTCAGCCGAGTCTCCCCGGCCCAGCTGTGGTCCGGTCCCATCCACATGGGATCACAGCGGCAGTGAGTGCTGACAGGGACTGGCCCGACTGAGTGGCAGGCCCAGTGCTCAGGGCTTAACGCCCCAGCTCACCTCTCGCTCCTGGTGACCTGCGCAGTCCGTGCCCCAAACTTGCAGCAAAACAAGGAGCCGGCTCCAGGAGGCTTCAGTGGGCTGGGCTGCGATTTCCGTGTCTCAGAGCCAGGTTCCTACCTCTACCCTGTTCTGACAAGTGACCTCCTGGACAGAGTACAAAACCCCAAAGGCACGTCTCCAAGGCGAGAGGAACAAGCCGTGTAAGTCTGGCCTCAGGCATATTGAATGACACGCTTGGTGTCAGAGGTCCGGAGCCTCCTGGTTGAATGTGGCCGCGAAACCAGGGTTTCCCGTTTCTTTCACCATTCTCTGCAGAGATGTTGTTAAACACTTGAGTTCTTAGCCTTCTCTCTATTGTAAGTAGGCACGCTGTTGTTTTTGTTACTTGTTTTGATTAATCACGTTGACAGAGAAACCTAATCATGTGTGCCTCAAAAAGGGAGGAAGCCGTTGAGAGTGCAATTTGAGACCTGGCCTCTGGTCGGGGCGTGTGTTTGCGTTCACGCGTGCACTTTACTTCCTGGTGATTTACGAGAACTCGCTAATGAGGAACAGATGGCCCCAAAGCCCAAACTGCAGTTTAGAGGGCTTTGTTGTTTATGGAAAAAAGATAGGCATCATCTTCTCTTCCCTCACGCCTTTGCATTTTTTAGGGAGAAGAGATTTTCCTGGACATGTTTGAAGACGAGTACAGGAGCATGACAGTAAGTGAGGGCCAGAGTGTTCCTGGGTGTCAGCGAGCTTGCCCTGCGAACCCAGAGACCCCTGTCATGGGCTCTCCGACTGAAGAGCAGAGATTGGTCCCCCTCACCTCCAGAATCTCAGAGGATGCCTCTCCCTCTGCTGGGCTGTGCCACACGGGGGTTGGGAAATGCGTGTGGTGTGTCTTAGCGCTCCTGACCCCCCACGTCAGCCACTGGAGTCGCCGTGGTCAGTGTCCTCCTTTGACCCAGAGGATGCGAGTGTCAGGAAGGTTGGTGGGGCAGGGCCATCATGGGCACAGCAGCTGGGGAGCAGAGCAGAGTCCCGAACAGCACAGCCCCCAGCCCTGCCTCCTCCTAAGTGTTTAAAGTTTCGGAAAGAGATAGGCAGGCAGCGTGTGCTGAGGGCTTCCCTGGCCACTGAGCCCGTCCCCAGGTACCTGGACAGCTGGGCCCTCGCCGCGCCCACCCTCACAGCACATGGAGCCTCTGCACAGGCAAAGCAGAGGTTAGCAGAAGTTCCCTCCAGCAATGCTCTGGAAGCCCCAGGACTCCTTGGCTGTGTGGGGTGTTCGCCCCACCTCTGCAGATGGCCACAACCCCGTCTCCCCCGGCCCCTGGAGGAGCGTGTCTTCTGCCCTTGGAGCCATCAGTCAGAGCAGTTGGATTCACGCTTCCTTGCACACGCATTCTCCTGTCAGGCTCCGAGTCACTTGATGTAGAGAAGCTGAGGCTCCTAAACCCTGGCTCACTTTCTGCTGGCGTTACCTGCCAGCTGGCAGCCTTGCATGGCTCACTGGCATTCTGAGTCTAGATTTCCCATCTGTAAAATGGGGCCTGCTCCCCATTGCTTTCCTGGCCGGCTGTGTAGTCCCCGAGGTACCCTAGTCACTCACATGTTTGTTGTGTGTCCTTCGCAACGCCTGGCTTTCTAGACGATGCCTGCCCACCACCCCATCTGCCAACATGAGTCTTTAGCTCACCAGGGAATGAGTCACTGAGCTAAATGAAGTGAGGACAGGCCCTTGGTGCTGCTAAAACGCTAGTGGCGTTCCCACACTCGAACCAGGCCTTGACTCTTGTTCCTTCACTCATTTCTCTTGTCACTGCTTATTTAGCGCAGAAGCCACAATGAACCTGACCCCTGGCTTCCTGTGCCCACAGCAGGCTAGAAAGGTCTTCCTGGGAAAGCTGTTAAGCCTCAGGGCAGAGTGGTGAGAAGCTGCCTGGGAGTGAAAGGCACGCTGGGAAGGTCCACCTGCTGGCCGGAGCCTGGGGCTCAGGCCTCTGCACGTAGCTCTGGGGTAAAGGGCTTGTATGGGCCCTCGGGCCTTGGAGGAGAGTGCTTAAGGGGTCTAGCAGGAAGGCAGGCGCTGGGCTCCCTAGCCTGTTCTCCAGTATCTGGGTGCTCGGCTCTTGGTATAACTTGGCCCGTTCAGCTTTATCTTAGAGTGGAAAAGTGTGATGATTGGAACCCTTTCTCACAAAAGAAGGACTCCTCCCCCCACCAAAAAAAAAAAAAAGCTTTGGTGCTTGAAGGAGTAAAATTCTCTAGAAAATGTCTGTGTGAAATGTCACACCTTTGTGATACCATGTGAATGAAGTGTCAGCTCCAAACTACACTTGAAATGTCAGTCCCCACCCAGCGAGTTCCAGGTGGGAGGTGACTTCCCGTGAGTAACCACTTCGTGGTGGGACTGTGTGGAAGGTGGCAGACAGCCTGGCTGTCTGCCCTGGATGCATGAGCTTCCTCTGGCTCATGTCCCTTGGTGGTGCTGGTCAGCACCAGCAGCTGCCATATCGCGGAAGCTGAACCCTGCTCCATCCTCCCGGGGGAGATGTGAGGCCGGTGAGGGTGTGACAAAAACATGTGCAGTCCAGAGCAAGGCAGGCCTGGGTTCGCCTGTCACCATGCAGTGGGTGGGCCCAGCCTCCCACTTGGCTTCTCCAGCCCCCCAGGTCTCACTAGCAATTAGGAACTAATCCTCTAGGAAACCACACTCAAAGAAGTGCTTAAAAAACCCAAAGACTGTGGCCAGGTTGCTGTTACCAGGGACACAGAAGCAGACTACCCCAAAAGGAATCAGGCTACTTGTGAAACCCTCCCCTCTGCCCCCCACTAGTGTGGTAAGGACTGAGGGAGTAAGAAAGCAAAAGTTTTCACAGGAAGGATACAGCTTCTCAAGGGTGTCTGAGCAATGGCTTAAGTCAAAGTGAAATCTGGAAGTTGGAAAACAAAAGACATTCCACAGGCCTCTCCTCAGTCTCGTCAGGGATGTGCAGATGGAGGGGCCTCCCCCACCCCACGCCCAGTCAGGTTTCCTATGTCTCTCTCCTAGATGAAGCCCATGAATGTGGAGTATCTCATGATGGACGCCTCCATCCTGCTGCCCCCAACAGGCACGCCACTGACGGGCATTGACTTCGTGAAGCGGCTGCCCTGTGGCGACGTGGAGAAGACGCGAAGGGTGAGTGAGCGCCCTACCAGGCCTCTCCCTGGCAGAAGGGAGGGCTTCTGAGTCGGTCAGGGGCCCCTTCCTTCCACACAGCCTACCACCTCACCTGCCCCCTCCCCCCAAAGCCCTTGGTTAAATCAGAGATCGGAACCCCTGCAACAGGCCTGGCCTCAGACGTCACACGCAGGGCCCCACCCCTACCTTCTCACCCTGGGTGAGAGGAAGCTGGGCTGAGGCTTCTGTGAGGGTGCTGGGTGAGGCAGAGAATGCCCTGCAGGTGAGTGAGGCTGTGTGAAAGCCTGTGTGTCCAGACAGGCACAGGCCCGAGATGGTGTGATGTTAAGGTATCTGGGTGATCTGGGGCTAAGTTAGACGCAAACGAAATTGTGACTTGTGGCTCTGCCTGCCCAGAGAGGAAAGACCTATGTGAAGAGCAGATTAGTTCTCAGAACCCAGCTGAGTGTGCGCTTCCGTTATCAGCGCTTTTTTCTGGAGCACCTCACAGGCCTGCTCATGGTATTTTATCTCCCTTATATGATCACAGTTTCTTTCTTAGAAAGCGCCATGGCCTTTTCCTAGAAGATCATTCCCTGGAGACGTAAACACTGGCGGATAAACTAGAGGAATTCACAGCACAGGACCTGCCCTCGTCAGCCTGCACCCCTGAGCTAGTCCGGTGAAACCCGCATAGCAGAGGTGTTGCACTCTGGGATGTTGAGAAGCAGGAGTGACCTGCAGGGTCCACCCCCAGACAGGAAGATATTGTGGTCTTCTTTCACCCAACGAGAGATTTGGCCTCTGAGGCTTAGCAGGGGAGGTGTGGTAAGAGAAGTGGGGGCAGGGGGCGGGGGTTGGGGGTGGTGCAGCAAAGGAAGTCAGACCCCACATCTCAAGTCAGGCCAGATTCCCTGCCATGTC
Source organism: Condylura cristata (assembly GCF_000260355.1). Classification (NCBI taxonomy): domain Eukaryota; kingdom Metazoa; phylum Chordata; class Mammalia; order Eulipotyphla; family Talpidae; genus Condylura; species Condylura cristata. Next base: position 15,014,688 of record NW_004567133.1, on the reverse strand, counting down.
GCTAACCTGCAGCCCTCGCCAGGCCCTGCCCCTCTGAGCTAGCACCGCCTTTCTCGCTGCGCTTCAGTCAGGACCGAGGCCCCGCGGCTGGGCACACAGCGTGCTTGTGGGTGGCAGTGTTTATGCTGGGCAGTGTTGCCATTGGCCTCCTCTGGAAGACTGGTCATGACAAAGGCGTGCCGAGTCTCAGTGGCTCTTTTGTGAGCAGGCACGCTGCCCCAGGTCCAGCGCCCACACTCTGACTGGCCCACGGGCTGCTCCTCAGCCTGTTTGCAGGGAAGCTGCCCCCAGTGGGCCGCAGCCATGCACCCACCTGGGAGGCCCACCTTGGCCCCTGAACCGGAAGATCCAAAAGGCTGTGACCTTGAGAGCTGCTGTATGGGGTATATTCCACCTTTTTTGGTTCATAGTCCTTTGGGTTTTTTAGACCCCTCTTGGAGCCCACATTCTTAGTTTTTTAAAGGTCATCATTCATATCAATTCTTTGTAGAACTTTCCTTGGAATTCTACAGCCATCCTCACCATTGGCGCTATTACTATTCCCATGATACAGAGGAAGAAAGTGGGCGTTAAGGGCGAGAGCGTTGCTCAGGGTCACCCGGTTAGTGAGTAGCAGAGTCACGTTGAGCCCAGGTGACATGGCCTCCCGCGCCCGCTCTTAGCCGTCTGACTTCTGCCTCCACGGCTCCCTCCACGGAGCCTCTCAGCTCCACGTGGTGCTGGCCACCAAGGATGTGGAGGACACAGCCCTGTCCACGTGGAGCCTGCATCTAGAAGATGAGGACAAGAAGGCAGTGGGTCAGCCCATGTAGCTGGACATTTTCTAAAGGAACAGGGGGCTGGCCCCTCATCCTCCCTGGGGCAGGGGGGTGGCCCCTCAGCAAAGACTGGGGATGGGCTGAGGAACGGGAGCAAGGTGGCATGTCCTGCCCCCTTCAAGGAGGGGAGTGAGGCTGGAGGCTAGAGCGAGGGCAGCCTGTGGAAGAGGAGAAGGGACTGGCCAGTGATGCTGCAAGGCCTTGGAACGCAGCCAGGACCTTGACCGCTGCCCATCGGCCGGCTCCTGACGGCGTACCCACTGGCCCATGGCACGCCTCAGGAGAGAGTGGGAAAGTTGAGAGGTGGCTTCGGCTTGGTGGTGCCTCTCCTTCCAAGCCACTCTTCTTGTGGAGAGCAAGGCTTTGCAGGGCTGTGTGAGGGCTCAGTGAAAGGCCGGCGCGCTAGGCATGGGGCTATCCCTGAGGCTTCTGTTCTCCCTGCCCCTGACCTCTCATTAAGTTGCAGGTTCCCAGCGCTGCCCACATCCTCTGCCCCAGGTGAGATGCACACCCCCACCTGCTTGCTAACTGAAGCAAGACAAAGCCAAGCCCCTGGAACCTCTGGGCTTCCCCGGGGTCTCTTGTTTGACCCTTGCCTGTCTGATGAGTTTGGAAATGACTAACTTACGCCCATGGGTTCAGAGCCAGAGAGGGGGCAGAGTGGTGTGGAATAGGCAGTGTATCTCAAAGCAAAGCCACACACATTAGGAAAGCTTCCCTTTGTGAAGAATCGACTCCTGAAGGGGAATTTCCACCGCTCACCTCAAAACGTTTTCTATTGCAAGGCAGCTGTCTGGAATCTTCTGGAAGTTTAGCTCTTCAGCTCATTTCAATCAGAACACAGTAGTGTGCTTTGAGTTCGAACTAAAGGAAGTGTATGGTTTAGCAAGCAATTGAGGGCTTATGTGGTTTGTTTCAAGTTCTTTGCTTGTATTCAGAGAACATTCCATTTCATCCTTTTGGAGTCAACCCTTTTCTTCTTTTCCTCCACCAAATAGCCTTTTCTAACTTTTAGAAGGCTGATCCTTTTCAGAAATCCCACCCTTCGTCTTCCTTCAGGGCTTGTCAAAGAAGTTCAGACAACCCTTAGCTGTAAATCATTCCTGACTTGTAAGCTAGCCCTTGGGATTCCCACTGTGTGCCAAGCATGGTCTTGAGAGTGCGGAAGTGAGCCGACACTGTCCCTGCCTGCTGCTCATCAGGTGCATGAACACAATTTACTAGCAAGCAAGTGAATGACAAGTTTGATATCAGAGTGCAATAAAGGTTCTAAAAAAAAATGACACAACTTGGTCAGGGGGTGAGGGTGGCATCCCTTGCCATAGAATGATCTGGAAGAGCTGCTCTGTGACATCTAGCCTAAGACCTGAAGCGTGAGGAGCCAACCACACACAGACTCAAGGAGGTACTTTGCAGCGTGTGCGGGCGGTGCAAAGGCCCTGGGGTGCAAAAGAGCATGGTTGTTCAAGGAGCAGAGGGAGTGAAGGGGAGAGCAGGGCACAGGGCCTGAAGACCCAGGGAGGCGCCTGGCATTGGCTTCACATTTTCCCTCTGCATATTGTTTGTGACGCTTTAGTCTTCCTTTGACATATTTGTTAGGCATTTGTTGGTGCCAACCACTATGCAAGATGCAAGATTAGGCAGCAAGTACATAAACGATGAAACCAAGACAGCCAGAGTGCTTCTGAGCCATGCCAGCTGAGAAGCGAAGTCCATATTGAAATAAAGGTCACAGGAACACCTTGGGCCTGGTGAGAACAAGAAAAGCAGTTTCAAACTTGGGCTCAACCCTCTGGAGAGCAGTTGCACGAAACAGTTGAAAGAACACAGGCCCGTGAGTCAGGCCAACAAGGTGCAACCTCACTCCAGCCGTGTGAACTCCAGCAAGTTCTTCACCTCCCCGAACCTTGGGGCCCCGTGTGTCCTGCCTCTCCGCTCTTGCCCACGGTAGATGAGGGAGTGTAACGCGGGAGCCTAGCGCCTGCTGTGTAGCAGTGCTCCAGAGGCATCAGCTGAACAGCAGTGGAGCATTCTAGCATTTTAGGTGGGCCAGGAGTAGTCTTTAATGACCCATAGCTGCGAAAGCTCCTAAACGGAAGGATTGTATGGTGACTACCAAGCCGGAAGTTAATAGGTAGCCACCTTGGAATCCATTATGAAACCAGGGTGTCTGCATGAAGTTTTATTTGTCCTGGCTTTCTGTCTCCCTCACCCCTTGTGAAACCACAAGCAGTTTTTGTGTTTGTTGCTATTGACCTTGAGGAGATAGAATAGTTTGCTTTACTCTTTGGAGGTGTATTATGCATTAAAGAAAATAGAGTAACATCTCAAAGTTTTGAAAGGTGACGGAAAGAATTTCCCATGATTTCATCGCCCTGAACAAACAACACTTAGACTTAGACAGTTGTGTGTTTCCTCCCAGTCTTTGCAAACATCTTTTCATGGCTGCAGGAGAGAGCAGGGGGCCTTGCCTCCCTGCAGCCGCGACCTTCCTCCTTGGTAAAGCAGGAAGCTTCTCGGGCTATGCTCTACGGCATCAGTGAGGCTAATTTCTTACCGAGGCATGAAGGTGTATCTGGTGGCTTCTACCAGAATGTATTTAGGTCTTTTCCTGTGGGAAGGCATTTTGGTTGCTTCCAGTGTTACATTATTTTCTACTAAACTATAATGAGCAGCTTCACGAACACAGTGTTTTCTTTCTTTTGGCCTATTTCTTTAGGATAAGTTCCCAGAAGTGGAATTTCTGGTTCAAAGGGTATGAACATTTTTTGTGTGTGTGTGTGCCTCTCTACATAATGCCAAAATGCTTTCCCCTTGGGCTGCGCCCATTTTAAACTGCTTTGGCCTTTTAAAAAAGACTGACTTTCTTAGCCACTCCACAGCTACGGTGGGCGCTAACGCTGGTGACTGTCCCCTAAAATTCTCAGGGGCTGGCGGGGGTGGCCAGGGATGTGGGCATGATGACTGGCACTGAGTAGTGACCCAGGGCCCGTGCCAGTGGTGTGTGACCTGCACACTCATTCGGTGCCCTCTTGATCAGGGGAGGTGGGTGCCCATTTCCAGAGCGAAAGTCTGGGCTCAAGGAAGTCACGTGACTCGGAAGCCATGCTCTGACGGACTCATTCCCGGGGCCCCTGCTCCCAGCTGCCCTGAAGCAAACAGGAGAAGTCTCTTCTGCATGGGAGCATGGTGACCCGTCCCAAATCTGCTACTCTGTGGAAGCATCTGACAGAACAGTCACTCCTTTGCAGGGTGACTTGTGTGGCTACGTTTATTGAACAAAGAAAAAGTCTGAATAAAAGCGGAGTCCCAAGCCTTACGTCTTTTGAAGGCAAAGGCGTGTGTGGTGGGAAGGGCATGCGTCCGCAACCTGGTTACTAGCTGAGTCACCTTCGGCGGGCTGCTTGCCTCCCCGGGCTTTGGCTTTCCTGTCTGTAAACTGGGAGCCACGAAGGGCTATTAAACAGTGACACTGAGGAGCCCTGCCTGAACCTGACCGGCCAGTGAGATCAGAGGGTGGCTGCTGTTCAGGGGTGAGGCACGGATGTGACGGGCCTTTTCCCGGCACTTTCCTGCTGCAGGATTCTTGGCGTCGTGGAGGCCTCAGCTCGCCTGCCAGCCCCCTGCAGACACCCCTGGGAACCCGGCTTTCGGCCTGGTGGAGCACCGCCTTGGGGTTCTGACTTCGTGCTCACCAGTGCGGGCTTCTCGAATGCTCTTCCTGCTTTTTAGGGATTGGGACCGGAACCTGGACAAGGGTTATTTGGGATTTAATTTGTCTATTCTCTATTCTATTTTATTTTTATTGTTGTTACTTTTTACATTAGTAGAAATTCCTTCACGTTTTGCTTGTGGAGGAAAAGCAGATGTTTGCCAAACAGCCTTTGTTGGGAGCCACACTCCAGGCTCCTGTGCATCAGAGGGACAGACTGTAGACGCCACGCTCATGTCTGTTTTCCTGTCCCCAGCTTGACACTCCTCACCCCCACCCCCGAGGTCCTGCTCAGGGAGGAGAATGAAGCTCCCACTCAGCTTGGACCTGACTGGGTGGGGCTTGTTCTCTTTCCTTTGCGCCCACGGCCACACTGCCTGCCTGGAGAGCCTGTCCAGGTGACCGCCGCCTCGGGCTCCCTGCACTGGGCCAGCACAGGCACTTGACCCTCCTTGTGTGAGTGCTCAGGGGCCACACATGCTCCTGGGTTTAAACCCAGCTTGGTGCCCAGCAGCTCCAGCTCTCCCACCCCCTCCCCCTGCAATAGGGCACCGCAGTGCCTGGCACGCAGGGGCCTTAATACATAAAGTTGTTTTTTATATTTTCAGTGAAACGACACTGTTTTTCCTTCTGATCACTTCAGATACATTTATGAAAACTGTATTTGAAAATGTGAAGAACAAGTCAGCTCAGATACTAATGCCTACCCCACCCCCGCCCTCGTCAGCATCATGATTTCAAAACATCTTTCTCTGGTGCTTTCGGTTTACAGAGGGGAATGAGAGTGCTCAGGATAGGTCTGCGTGGTAGGGTCGTTCTTCTCACTGTCTCTCAGGAGATGAAGTAATGGCCCTCGGCCTCCAGGGTTCCGACACGGCGGCATCCCCGCCGCCTGGCCCGGGAGCCAGTGCAGCCCCCCCCCCGCTGTGCCAGTGCCAGTTGCCCGGAGTAAGAGTGTTCTCTGTGGGGCTGCCTCCCCCTTAGGGCCCCAGGCCGAGAGCCCGCTGAACTGGAAACAGGGAGGCCCAGATGTGGGCTGGGAGTCATCTCTGCGGCTCACCAGCGGAGACAGGGTTTGTCCCAGTGAGGGGTGGCTGCCGGAGGGAGGGAGGGAGGGCTGGCGCGCCCCTGCCGGCAGCGTCATGGTCCCCCGCAGCCTGTGAGGGAGGGGCCGCTTTGCCTTTGACAGCTGAGCAGAGCAGGTCATGGGGCGGTTGGGGTTGGCCAGGCCTGGCTGAGCTGGGAGCCTGACCAGCCGCCCGCGTCTGACCCCTCAGGCAGGCCCTTCAGCTCAAGTCAGAGGACAGGCCCTAGCTTCCTGGCCTCTGTTTGGGGGCTGCCAGCCCCAGCCCAGGGCCCCAGGGAAGGTGCCCTCAGGGCCAGCCCGCCCCAGGATGAAGGCTGCTTCCTGCAAAAACTCTTTCTCTGGCGCCTGGGATTCTGCTTTCCTCCTGCTTACTACCTGACTGACCGACGGGTGGTGGACTCTGCCTAGACCCTTGCCCCGGCTCAACGGAATGTGCCGACGGAGTTGGCGGGGGAAGCCTGAGGGGCACGCAGGACACCTATGTCATCTTCCAAGTGCCAGGACACAGCCCCACTGCAGGCCCTAAGGGGTGGAGGCTCTGAGGAGAAGGGACCCACCCAGGGGCGTCCAGGGCAGTTGTGAGAGAGATTGGCAGCTCAGAACCCCCAGCATGTGGCCGTCCCTCTGCCCCGGAGGTGGGCTGTGGACACACCTGTAGTCGTGACTCGGACTCCCGAGTTCAGTGCCAGTTTAGCCGGGAGAGGCCCGGGGCTAGTGACCGGGTGGCTGGGACTTGGTCTCAAGGCGCCGCCTACAACTTGGGGCAGACAGGGGTGTCCTGACACTCGGGAAGAGGGGCTCACAAGTGGACAGGTGCTCAGGGGAGGTGAAGTAACCCCGCCTGAATACTGGGTATCTGCACCCCTTTGGGCTTTGGGTGCTCTGAAAGCACCAGAACCACAATTCTGGGAAAGGTGGGCTTTGTTTCAAGAGTCACTGCGAGGTTCCTGGACTCGGACATGACTGCTTGCCCCCTCTGCTCTGCCCTCGCATCGGTCCAGGCCATCCGGGTGTTCTTCATGCTGCGGTCCCTGTCTCTGCAACTGCGAGGGGAGCCCGAGACCCAGTTGCCACTGACGCGGGAGGAGGACCTGATCAAAACGGACGACGTCCTAGACCTGAGTGAGTCGGCCCTCTGGGTCCCGCAGCCCACGGGGTGGGGGCACCCACCCGCTCGCTCACTGGAGGCTCAGTGTGTGAACTGCGTTTTGTGCGGTGGCTGAGACCTTGCACCTCCCACAAAGCTTTCAGAGAGGGGACCCCCGATTCTGGGCCCCACAGTCTGCTGAGGACTCTGCTTTCTGAGCAGGCAGAGCTGCACCGGGCACTGCCAGCTCTGTGCACGGTGACTGGGGTCTCCTGCATCACGGGCACCCTCCGGGGTCCGTGCTCCCCATCAAGGCAGCACCAGTTTGATTGGTTTTGTGCATGAAGATGTTTCTGTGTGATTCTGATGATTAAAACATGTTGCTGCTGCTTTAAAAAAAAAAAAAAAAAGAAGGAGAAAGCTTTTAAAGGTGCAAAGCTCCAGTGTGTAGGTTAAGATAAAAGTTCAGAGACGGAGAACTGTGTGCTCAAGCTGTAACTGGGGCTCACTAACCCCACCCCGCCTCTGCGCCGTATTCTGCACCAGGAGAGAACAGGGCAAAGCCGCTCGTGTTTCTGGAGCCCTTCTCCCATGGGGCTGTGTGGCTTGGGTGACCTCCCTCCTCCTTTCGCAGCGGGCTCACGCACACAGGGCAAGAGGATTTCCGTCCCTTGAAGGCATTGTGGTATATTTCGATTCTTTGGTAATAAGAGACAGAAAACCCATTTGGCCTGGGAAAAGCAAAGGGAAATGGCTCCTATCACTGGAAAGCCCAGGAGTACTTCAGCTTTCAGGAAAGGCTGGATCCTGGCCTTTAAGCACCCGCCAGAAAGCTGCCCTTCTCTGCACTGAGGCTGCCCCGCTCCAGCCTGTCCTGCAGGCTCTCACCAGGTGTGGTGGCCATAGCTCTCAGCGCCTTTGTCTTTCGGGTAGCTCTGAGAGACTTCCAGGGCAGGTTCTCTTTGTCCTGACTGGGGTCATGTGACCACTTCTGAGCCAGTTGGAAATCAAAGGAATGTGGTACTCTGATTGGCCAGGCTGGGCGACAGGCTCAGCCTGGAGGAGAGGTGGAGCTGGTTGCTCTTGAACCCCATCACCTCCGTGTGAGGGCAGAGTTCCAGGGAGATGATGCTCACAAGGAAGAGCTGGAGACCGGCAGCAGGAGTAGCAGGTGGGCTCTCCTGATGGAGCATGAGGGACAGGTCCTTGCGCTTTAAAGTCAGCGTCGTTACGAAATAGTCTACATGCCACCGAAGTCACCAAGTTGAGGGAACAACTGAGTGAGTTTGGACCGCACTGTTCAGTCGCGCGGCCTGTGCTGACCCTGTAGATGGCCGAGGGCTGACCGGAGCCGGGATACCACCTGCCGCTCCACAAGCAAAAGAGTGAAGCCACCCCGCTTGTTTTCCTCGCCAGGAAAATGGGCGTGAACCTCCTGACATCACGGGATTGCGGGGAGAATCTGGTGACGTGCCATGGGAAACATGACGTGACCGCGCGTGGTGCCCCGTGTAGAGTGTCGGGGCGCTGGGTCGGTGCACCGCCTCTGGCGGGTTCTCGGGCTGGCCAGCCGGCTTGCCTTCTGGCTGTGCTCCTTTCTTACCCTTCCTTCAAAGACCCGGAAGCTCTGTCCCCCTTCCTCTCCGCCCCTTCCTTGGACCTTCTCATTCCCAGGACATGGCCACGGGGGCTTCTGGAAGGCTCTAAATGGACCGGGCTGACTGGCAAGAGCATAAACCATTCTTCTTTTTTTATTTTTCCTTTTATTTCATACAATCTATGCTTTATCATCTCGTGTGTGGTCCCTAAGAAATTCCCACCCATTCTTTCTCTGATTTGATTCAAGGAAAGAGAGGGACAGCTTGCTTTCAAGAGGGCCCCTCCATCAGGGCCGCGGGAATGTTTGCATCCGTGAAAGGGAATTAAATTTGATGCTGGGAATTCACATTCCTTCCCTTCTGCCTCCCCCAAGGAAGAGCCTGCTGAAATAAAGGTTAAAAGTCTTTCACTTATCAATTTTAATTGATTAGATTTCTAGTTGAGATCACTTAACTGAGCCTTTTTTGGGTGGTTGGCCATTAAGAAAGTAATGGCTGTCTGTCTTTATCCAGCCTGATTGCAAACTACATCTTTGCTAAAGACGGGAATGTCCAGAAAATACTGGGAATTATGGATTCCCAGTACCAGAATAAGAGATGCGCGTTTTGTCCTTTGACTTCTTTCTGTGTGTGATTGTTTTTTTTAAGGGCTGGAGCTTCTTCATCTCCCACTGGGAAAAAATAAGGCTTTGCATTTCACAAAATGCCTTTTGTGTACACAGAAGAGAGGCAGCCTCGTCACATAGGTGGGAAGTGACTGGAAGCTGGGCCCATGGGCTGAGGCCAGCAGTGTTTGGTCTCCCGGGTTGCCTAAGTCTTATCTAAGGTGACAAGGCTGACAGGTGGCTTCCAGTGTGTTTGCTAAACTTGTCACTCTTTGATAAGAAACCACAAAGTAGGAGTCTTAAGAAGCCACCTCACACCTGTGCTGACCAGCAGCCGCCTTGGTGGGGGATGGGGGAGGGTCAGGTGTGGCTTCTGATGGGGAGGGAACAACAGAGACTGAGAAAAGCAAATGGCCCTTAAGCAAAGTCCTGGAAGGGGTGCAGTAAAGGGGAGAGATAAGGATGTTGGTTGGGAAGTGGGAGAGACGGATTTGGGGGGAAGGGAAGGCAAAACTAGACCAAACAGATTTGCTTTTTAGAGAGGAGAGCATTAATTTGCACGTACCCAGCTTCAGCTTCACAGTTACCACCCTCTTGATAATCTTGTTTCATCTACTGTTTCTTGTTAAAGTTACCCCCCTGGCTTTAAAACAGACAGAAGACAGTAGTCTATCTATGCATACCTCGTTCTGACAGATAACAGTTTAGCTTACTCTTCATAATAGAACTGGTTGCCACCATTGCAAATCCTGGGCTCCCCCAGCCTGGCTGCTGGGTGCGGGGCAATGATTGGGGAGAGGCTGGCTGCCCGCCTGGATTGATCTAGCAGCCGTCTGAATGGAGTCTTGCTTATTTCCAAATGACAGGGCAGCATGGGACAGGCTCCCCAAGGAGACCCCCAGACGCTGCCAGCGGCCTCCCTAGCCTTTCCCCGGACACCGATGTTCACTCACGTAGCTAGAACCCGGCCGCTCTGCCACCCACGTCCCGTCACACAGCCTGAGTTGTCCTGCCCGTTAGGAAACCCATGCGGCAAAATCAGTCTACTTACTCAACTACTTATTGAGGACCTGCTGTCTACCAGGCCCAGTGCTGGGGGCTGGGATGGAAGCAAAGGCCTGTCTGTTCTTATGGCTTTTCCAGGTGGGCCGGGGGGAGGGGTGCGGAGCGAAGGAAGCGCGGACAGGTCAGGTGGGGTGTGCACAGAGTTGGTTCGAATGGCTGTGGGGTGGGGGACGGTGATCAACAGCTGCTGCACCGGAGAACCAGTAGGAGAGAGACCTCAGGCCGGCTAGGGAAGCCCTTTCTGGAGAGGTGTCGTGGGCGTTTGTGTGAGAAAATGTAGGATGACACTGGCTAATTGGAGGGGTCAGCAGATGCGAGGCTGGAAGGTGAAAGAACTTGGTGGGCTCCAGGATCCTAAAGGAGTTTGGGGTGGCTGGGCCAGGGCGGGGGGCCTAGAAGGCCAAGTCACAGCGCACTTCTGGCCCTGGAGCCAGCCGAGCCCGAGTAAGGTCTCAGCCCCCGTCACTAGACCGTACATGACCTTCGATGGTGGCGGGAGCTTTGGTGACCTCATGTGCAACATGGGCGCTGTGGGAAGTGAGTGAGCTGACCAGTGTGAGGCGCTGGCACAGCCGCAGCAAGGCCACTCGGCACTATGGCAGGGTCCGGGAGCCCGTGGTGACGGGGGAGGAAGGCGGGACATAGTCTGAGGATGGCCTCTGGTGACCGACTGCAGGAAAGATCCAGGTGGACTCCAGGTTCTGAACGTGAGGACATTCCGGGGGTCAGGAAGTGGGGAGCAAGGGGAATTCCAGAGAGCCAGCCTGGAGGAGGTGCTGGAAGATGACAGAGCCCGTCGGAGGCCAGAGAAGAGGTGCTGGGAGGCAGCTCAGCCAAGATGCCCAGTGGCTGGGCGGAAACCACTTAGGTTTGACTAAGAAGCAGTTTTCCGCATTATTTCATAAATCTGAGAATGACCGGAGCGCACATAACATTCCACTGACGAGACGTCTCACATCAGCATTCTGCAGCACTTTTGTTCTCTTACACCCTACACCGCTGCTCCTAGAAGCCTGGCAGCTGCTAGAATCCTCACTCGGGTGGTCTGTGAGAGCAGAGGCCCCCACCCCAGACGTGACGCAACGAGCAGGTCTGGTGCCCAGTGCGGACACGCTGCCAGGGGCCGGGGCCTGGAAAAGCCGACTTGTCGTCTCATGATCCTCAGCCTTGGACCTCACAGCCAGTGAGATGCCAAAAGGAAGATCAGTCCGAGCAGGCCTCTGCAGATACAGCTGGCGGCTTCTGGTTTCGCCATGTTAGAGAAGGAAAAAAACAGTTAGGACCTAAAGAAGGAAGGGCCTCATGTCAGAATCCAGATCCGTCATTGCAAGAAGCAGCAGCAGGTGCATAACGCTGGGTGTCTAAGCCAGAAGTGGAGTGAAAACCTGTGGTGAGGGAGAGTGACGAGGAGGAGCGTGGCCCGGGGACGCACGGTGACAGCTGGCAGGGCCTCAGTCGGACTGCCAGGGGCTGAGAGCAGGCGACGGGTTCGACCTGCCCTGGTCTCTGGATCAAGGGGCTTCTGAGGGAGCGTCCACCCATCTGAGGGCTGGACGTGTATGTGGGTGCCAGGATGGGGGACGCAGGAGCCTGGGGCCCACGGGCAGTGTGGACACAGGGCAGGGAGAGAGGTGAAGCAGCGGGCCTGTGAGTATATCGGGGGGCGGGTTTAACCTAAGGACAGTGAGAAGAGTTTTTAATGGGCAAAATGGTCCCTTTCTGGCCTCCGTCTGAAGAGTAGATGCGCGGAGACGCGGCGGCAGCATTACAGCAGGGAGCCCCTTGGGGAGCCCGGCCTGCGAGCTCCGGCCCGCGGAGGGCTGTCTGGGGTCCTGCGGGCGTCGGCCACACCCTCGTTTGCCCGGCGAGTGCTCCTCTTCCGGCACTGGGGCCCGCTGGGCGTATGGGCTGGGCCCAGACCACCGTGTCTTTGAGGTAGATTCTCCACACTGAAGCTCTGTGGGTTGTGCTCATATCCTGACCAGGCCAGCCGGCACGTAACTTCCCTCCATTTCCCGGCTCTTTCTGGCCCAGGCCCTCACTGTTGAAGAACAGTGCTGAGGGTCTGCAGAAAGTCTTGGGTCCCAGAAAAATACTGACTGATCTGGCATGGCGTGACCTCGGACAAGTCGACCCCCCTCTCTGAGCCTCTGTTCCCTCACGGATAAAACGAGAGGAGCAATGCCCACATCTGCCTGTGTGGGCTGGTGGTGCAGCGGGACAGTGAGGAACGTGCAGAGGCTGCCGACTGTCGCTCGCAGGCAGGAGGGCCCCCGTGAAGCGTGGTGACTCAGAGAGGTTTGGTTTGCAAGCAGATTTTATGATAAGTGCCAGTTCTTAAACATTGGGGTATTTTCTGTGTAAACTCAGATGTCCACTGCTCCTAATATGTGATGGCCTGCCCCTCCCCCCAGACCTGCGTCCCCTCAGGCAGCTGAGGGCTGACCTCTCCCCTGCTCTATGTCCCTGCTTTCCGCCAGCACAGAGCACCCCGTCTCCCCAGAAACCTGCCTCCCCCTGCCTTCACTCCGTGAGCGGCAGCTCCATTCTGGATCAAAAGTCTGGGCTCATCCTTGACTTCTGCAATGGACCAGTCTCACGAACTCCATGTCAAGAGGCCGGCACCACTCCTGGGCTCATCCCTCCTAACACCTCCAGACCTGACCATCTCTCTCAGCTCCACCCCTCTAGCGGGGTTTGTGCTTCATCCCAGACCCTTGTACATGAGAGCTTTGAGGCCCAGGCTAGTCCTGGCTCTATTTACCTGGCTGCCTGGGGGTGGGTTTCTGGTGAGAGGCTTAATGAAGCCCACCAAGAGCCTGTCCGGTCTGACTGTAAACCCATGGAAGTGTGAGCTCATTGCTTTGCTTCTCTTGCGGGGACCGTGACAGGGTCCTCACGGGTGTCAACTGCCATTTCTGGGAGTTGTCCATCTTGTCTTCTTTCTGATGACCCCATCATCATCACTGGCCTCCTCCTGGAGAAGATGAGAAAAGAGCACTAAGTGACAAAGAAAAATCCAGAATGCAGGACATCCTGGAAGGTGACTGACTTGAATCTTTCAAAATTGGGGGTGTCATGGAAGTTCTGAGAGAATGGGGGGAGAGGGCAGGGCGCTATTCAAGATTATTGACTTAAGTCTACTTGGATTGGATCTTGGGTTGATGGAAAAAGAAAAGTAGCTTTAAAGGCCCTCTGGGAGCACGTTTGCGTGATGTCGCTGAGGTCGGTGTTGCACTTCTGGGGTGGATGGCGGCATCGCGGCCCACGGGAGGTGCCCTTGTTCTTCGGAAGGGCTGCCTGAGGTGTTCATGGGTAAAGTGCCATGCTGCCTGCAGCATAAAACTGCGCGCGTGTGAGATGGCAGGAGAGGACAGCAGGCACGGATGTCAGCAGTGGGTGCTGATGTGTGAAGGGCATACGTGAGCTCACTGCGCTGGGTGTTCAAAGTTTTCTAGAAGTGAAGCTGTTCAAAGTCAAAACTTGGGTGGCAAAAGAGAGATCAGAATCTACAGGAATCCCTTGAATTACCCTTGAAGCACTGAATTACTGGAAGTATACTGTTTAGCAACCAGGGCCCTGGATTCAGAGAAGAATGGGGTCTGAAGGCCAGCCGTGTTAACTCGTTAACCTCTCTGAGCCGCTTTTCCTCAGCTATGAAGTGAAGACGATAATACCTGCTTGGGGACGGTTCTGTAGATTAAGAGAGAGTCCAGGCCCCCCGGTGGCCTAGGCGTTGAGTCTCAGCTCTGTCACTGCTGTGGCCTGAGTTCAATCCCGGCCAGGAGGTGACCACATGGCGCAGCAGACTTCTGTCTCCCCGCTGCTCCTTCAGCTGTGTACTTCAGTGGATCTGCTTGTTCTGCTCCCCGCTCTGTCTCTGTCTCTTTCATCCCCCTCCCACACCTCTAACTTGCACCCCAGTTCTTCTACACAATATAAATAAGCAAATAAATTTAAATGAATGCATGAATGCATAAACACATAGCCCGTCACATGCCCAGCACTGCCTTCGGGATGCAGGCGATGCAGGCCTCCTAACTGCAGCGTCAGCAGCCATCACCCCACCATCCCCTCAGGGGGAGCCCGTTTTGCTTAAAAGGTTCGCTCTGGAGTTCTGCTGCAGCAAAGCCTCATGATGCTTTCTGCCCACGGGACACCCTGAGGAGTGCGGTGGACAGTACGTTTCTGGGAAAGATGACTTTCAGGAAGGCAGGTCCTGGCTGACTGGAGCCTGCAGGCTTCCAGGGCGTGTTGGGTTCAGACCCAGATGGCCCCTGGGAGCAGCCTCGCCCGCGCCTGGGGCTGGGAGCCCCAAGCCTGGTCTGTCCCACGCTGCAGCTGAGAGCACCCACGCGGTGAAGGCAGACGCCAGAGCCGGCTGAGTGGCAACCGGAGGCGCCTGGCCAGCCGCTGTGGTTTTGTGGCGCCGGGGCCCGCATTTGTTCTTTAAAGACAACAACAGTCCACCTCAGTGTCCCCTTGTGTAGACGAGGCAGAGCCCTCAGTGGACAGCCCTACTGGCCCGCCCCCAGCCTGCCAACCTGACAGTCACTGGGGACCCAGCCAGCCCAGCCGCAGCTCCGCGTGCCTCTCGCCGACCCAGGCCTCGCTCCACTGCAGGCCCGCCACCCCGCTGCGTGTGCTCGGGTCCCGCTGCGTCTGGGCCCTTGGTGACCCGCTGCTGGCAGGCTCCCGGACGCGGCCTGCCCGCCTCCTCGCCTCTGGGCCTTCACCCAGCCGAGCCCTCCACCCAGCTTACCCTCCCAGGCCCTGCTCCAGCCTCCCTCTGCCTCGCTGCCAGGTTCGGCTCCCCGCCCTGACTTCCCGCACGTGCCTCAGACCCCACGTGTCACCAGCCCTGCTGCCTACTAGGCGCTTGAAGAAGGCTTGTTGGTTTGAGCTTGAGCGATGAGGGGTTGCCCTGCTTATTGGGCAACAGTGGAGCCCTTTCGTTAACATGTAACTTTTCTAAATGTTCTAGTAACATCTCTAGAGGTCGTCTTGCCTAGTTTGAGGCAGTTGGATGGCAAGTTACAAGAATGCCGTTTGTTGGTCATTATGAATGCCCAGGTATCCCTGCAGACCTCCACGCTATCCCACCGGATCAACCTTAAATCCACCTTGGTGTGTCTAGAAATGTGGCCGGTCTTTATTTCAGCAAGACTACTCCAAGTCATTTTACCTGAGGGCTAAAATAACTCTCCCTTTCTTTCCTTTTCCCCCTTTGTCCTTCCGTGCCACGCCAAGCCTCCACCAGACTAGACGAGAAAAAGAGCAGGCTAGCATTAAACCTCCAGTACTCTAGAGGGGCAGAACACGAGAGCAGCACCCCCTGGATTATTCTCCTCCTTGGGCTTGAAGATTAATGTTGCTGCCCCTTTTCAGAAATGAAGTCGAAATATGGAGAAATGAAATTTGTATCTTATAAAGTGACTGGAAATGTGATTATAATACAGCTGTCAGTTTTGTTCAAGTGGAAATTTTTAAAGTAAATCCAATTGCAGCATTATTTGCTTCTTTTAGCGCAGGGCGATGTAGCTGTTTCCTGCGTATTGATTATTTGATTGGTACCTGTCTGCTGGACCTATTTTTTTTTTCTCAGTAGCGCTCATTGATGTGGTTTAATGTATATTCCTGTAATCGTGCCCTGTTTTATAAACTTACCATCATAATTGAGCTACATTGGGAGACGCGTTCTGCTGAAATCACAAGGGCCTAATGGCCTCATCCTGGCTACGCAGGGAGGTCGCCCTGGGCTGCTCTGAAGACAAAAATGATTGGTTTTTTTCCTCCACGAAGCAGAATTTCTAGATTCCAGCCTAAGCCTTGGACAAGTGAAGTGTTTGAGAAGTGGAGGCTGGGGGGAGGCGGGAGGGGGGTTGCCCTTTCCCCTTCTTTCCCTGTCGGCATCAATGCTTCTGAAAACACTCTACAATTGAAGTATTTTTCCTCACATCCCAGCCCTTGCCATGCAATGGGGAGACAGGGTCACAGTTGGGGGTCTCTCTGACCAGCAAGGAGGTGGCTTAGATTTACTTAGGGTAACATCTGAGGAATGTCACACCCCCTGAGGAGTAGATGGCTTCTGGGCATCACTGTGACTGGGCAGTCAGGAGAGCAAGCAGGTTGCTGGTGACAGCCGGCACGTTGGGCTGTGTGACCTTGGCATTCTCTCAAACCCCCCCTTCACCTCAGGTCTTCCATCGGTCCCTCACAGGACTTTCAGGAGGGAGAACATGCTGCTGTCTTAGCTGAGTTTCATTCCCACCTGCGACCCAGTCAGCAAAGGCCCTCAGACTTCACAGGCTGAACGGCCGCCTTCAGATTTCAAAACCTGCCCCTCTCCCAGTTTTCCCCAGTCAATTAAAGGGACCCCCCAGAGCAGAAATTCCATCTTTCTGGTGGCTCAGTTCAAAAGCCTTGGTATATCCTGTCACCTCTCAGCCCTACGCCAAGCTCGCTGCACACCCTGCTGGGTCAAGGAGCAAATAGATCCAGACTCTGGCACCACCTCTGGAAACTGCCCTTTGGAGGGTGCTAGGCCTTTCCCCACACACCGCCTGCCTCATGAGAGCCACGCTTTCCTTCCCCACCCCCAGCCCCTCTCCAGCTCTCCTCACTTCTCCAGTCGTAACGGACCCCAGAGATCACCTGAGGTCCAGGCCTCAGGGCTGCTGACATCTGTCATGGTGCTGAGGTGGCCTCCTTGACCACACCTGACTAACAAAGGGTTGGGAGACGAGGACATTGAGCTGCCGTGAGGCACAGGAGTTCATGGGGGGGGGGGGTTTGAGGGTGCACATTGGGTTTCAAGACATCCCTTGCTATGGGACTCTGCCTACACGGGGCTCCCCGCCACCTCCATCCCACCACCCAGCCCCCAGGGACGACAATACAGGAGGGGAGGTTGGTTTCTCTGGAGGACGGGAGCAGCAGTAGGCAGGCATGCCCTTTCACTGAGCCACAACCGCCGTGGGCTGCCTCCCGGCCCCGTCCTCGCCCCAGCCCAGGGTCACCAGGCCTGGTGCCCTTCCTGCTGCTAGCCAGTCCTCACCTGCCAGCGCACTTCAGGCCTTCCAGGAAGAATGGGGGGAAGGGGCCAGCCCTTTCCTTCTGCCTTCTCTCCGAGGGAGATGTGACCCGTGCAGACTGGACAGAATCCTGAGTTAGAGTGAAAGGTGAGGCGTAGGGACACCTGGAATGAGGTGGCCTGACTGCTCCCTTTTGGATCTAAGCCAATGCCCTGACTTCAGACATAGGGATCCTGTGTCCCAGGGAACCTGCATGATATGGGGTACAGGTCTGGGCTGAGTTCTCAAATGAATGTCAACTGTTATTTGCTCTGCTAAGCCCTTGAAGAATATGGGGAGTCCTGACCTTGGGACATTTGTTGTTTTTTTTTTTTTTTTAAAGATTTAATTTATGCATACAGGCCAGAGGTGCAGAGGCAGTGAGAGGATTCACCAGAGACAGAGTGGGGAGCAGAACAGGTGAATCTACTGAAATACACTGCTGAGGGGAGTAACGGGCGGGCCAGGAGAGATCTGCTGCGCCCTGTGGGCCAGCTCCCTGGCTGGGGATCGAACTCTTGCTGAAGTGGCTCTGGCTGGCTTTGTAGTGCTGCACCTTAACTGGTTGCACCACCAGAGAGGGCCCCTTGGAACATTTTCACTTTGACCTGTTCGGAAACAGCAGTGAAAATTGGTTTCCCCTGGCCCTTGCCTGTGGCTGCGCATCAGAGGGACTGTTTTCAGGGTGTCTGATATGCCCTGACTTCAAAGACCACTGCAGGGCCACAGCCTTGGGCAGGCAGGGTGGGAAGTCTGGCAGTTTTCTGGTTTCAGGCTCTCTGTGGCAGAAGAGGGTGCCAGCAGAGATTCTCCCCCTGAGTTGTACCTTAGAATCATTTCAGGAGCTTCGAGAACTATCCATACCTGGGCCTCACTTCAACACGCTCTGAGTCTTTAGCTCCAGAGGTGGGATGCTGACATTTTTCTTTTTAAGTTCTGGAGGATTCTTTGTGCTTAATCAGGAATATTCTGGAACTTTAATTTCTACTCTGCTACTTTCCCTGAATTCTGGTTCCTTCATTGAACTCTCCTTGCCCAGCCCCGATCACCCAGATGCTGTCAGGGAGGTTGATGCGGGGGGAGGAGGGGTGCAGTCCCTTGGGACATAACACATGGGTGCCTGATGAGCCCCACGCAGCTGGTCTTCACTCCAGCACCTGAGCAAGAGGAGATTGGTCCCGTTTTATAAGGGTCTCTACCTGGAAGAATCCCACAGAGCAGGAACTGGCCCCGCAAAGGAGCCAGAGGGTCCCACCTGCCCCTCAGCTCCCTGGGGCCTCCAGGGGTGACAGCCAGAGCAAGCTGTAACGTTACGCTGTTCGAGTTCTCGCCTTCTCCCTTCTAGAACAGTGCACAGGTGTATTTGTGTAAGTAAAACATGCGTTAGGTGAAAGCAGATGATCCCTTCACCTGTCAAGCCTGGGGCACTGACTGAGCAGTGAGAGGGTCTGAGTGGCAGCCCCGTACCCAGCCGTGTGGGGACCTGGCAGCCACACCACTGCTCTGTGTGTGGCTTTGTTAGTCATGGACCTGGACTGGGCAAAATGGACCCTTATAGAGCTGGCCGTCAGCAGCACTGACACCCCAGCCCGTCCCTGACTCTCGTTGTCCTGGAAACAACCTGTTCTTTTTCAGGCTGACTCATAAAAATGCCTCTGGAGCAGACAGCCAGACGGGCGGGAAGCTCCGAAGTCAGCAGGGCTGAGCCCGTCTCTCCCGGGACTCCCAACAGGTCCGAGTCATTCGTAAGAGTAAGAGCTGGACCTTCTCATCCATCCTCCCTTCCTTCTGCTCTTGGCCTGGCCACCATTTGCTATGCCAGGCTCCCAGGGAGGGACACAGTTTCTCTCCCGCTCAAACCCTCCTGCACACATGCCCCCAGCTGCTTCCTGGTTTCAGTTTGGCACATCCCAGCTGTCTTTTACATTCATCTGTCTTCATGTTTTCTAATGTGCTTTGCATTTGTGTAAGTCACTTGGGGTTTTCCAGAACTGAGCTAAGTCAGGAAATATATGAATGTCATACAAATGACTCTAGTTAACCTTTAGCCTTTTTAAAAAGATTTATTTATGTACACAATTAGAGTGCAGGCCAGAGTGGGGGGGGAGGGGTTGTGGGGAAGAGGATTTACCAGAGACAGAGCGGGGAGCAGAACAGGCAGATCCACTGAAATACACTGCTGAGGGGAGCAGCGGGTAGAACAGGAGAGGTCTGCTGCGCCATGTGGGTCACCTCCTCGGCCAGGGGTCGAACTCATGCTGTAGCGGCTGGCAATACCTTGATAACACTGATACCTTAACCCCTGCGCCCCCAGGGAGGCCCACCTCTAACTGGCTGGCCCTCTCCCATGATGGGTGGCATTCTCCAAAGCGGCAGAATGGATGAGACCTCCAGCTTTCTGGCCCCACAGGGGTCTCCTTCGTGCTCCTGCTTCTCCCGAGCCCTGCACCAGACTTTCCTAGGGGAAGCTGGTGGTGGGGACATGAGTCCCTGGCAACATGTGGTGAGGGTTCTAGGCTAGCCTTGTGCAACCCAGATTTCTATGGCTGCTGGCTTCAGTTGCTTCCCTTCCTGTTCCAGCCTCCTCTTCTATCTCCCAGTAATGACGGGGGCCGGGGGCTGGTGTAAGCGTTCACACGAGTGAACCCACGGACCCTCACACTGGCCAAGCAGGCCCTGTCCTTTCCTTCTTTTACAGACAAGGAAGCTGAAGCACATAACCCTGTGGTGACATAACCCTGTGGGGTCACACTCTGCCAGAAGTGGGGGAACCGGGCCCCATGCCAGATTCAGACACAGCTCAGTCCTGTGACTCCCACTGGCTCACTAGCCCACTGGTGCACTCACCCCTCCAGCCATCATGTCCTGTGAGGTGGGGGAGTGCTCTGTGGGGTGCAGTGGACACAGAGACTAAGCACAGCCCTCCCTGTGGGCAGCTGCTGCCTCGCAGGGGGCTCTCGGTACCCTGGAGACACAGGGTGCGGCAGGTTGAAGAGCGCCCCTGTGGGGGTGGGGGATGGGGGAGGGGTGTTCCAGAGAGCCCCGCTGCTGTGTCGCTATTCTGAGTGGGCGTCCGGCAGGTAGACAAGCTAGGCGGAGAGGTGAAGACCCAAGGGGTGGTGACCCCCGGCCCCCCATCAGTCTAGGAAGTCAGGACATCAGGAGGTGGCTTCCTTGTTGCCAAGGCGAACCCATCTCTGCAGACTGTGTTTCCCCTGGGCGCAAGTCTGGAGGGGCCTGCTCAGTTCCCCTGTGCTGCCAGCTGCCTGCCTTCTTGGGCTCCTGTGCCCACTCCATCTTCAAAGCCAGCAACGATTGGTGCCCTGGCTGTACTCTGACCTCTGCCCCCGAGTCCCCTGTATGGCTCTTCTGATGAGCGGGCACTCACCCAGGCAGCCCAGCATCTTCTCCCCCTCCGAGGTCATTAGCCAGGTCACGTCGGTGAAGCACCCTTGTTTAAGGTGCTGTATTCACCTCAACACACCAGGCTCCAGCAGTAGAGCGTGGCTGTCTCGGGGCCACTGTGCTCCCCACAATGGTGAGGATGTGGAGACAAGCAGCAGCAGGGTGGAGGCTTTGTGTGACGTGCTGCGGGCCCTGACAGCAGAGAGGTGCCAGCAAGTGACAGTTAATGCAGACATGCCAGTGTGCGCCTGCACCCCACTTCCTTGGCTGACCCCTCTGGCCAGGTGTGGGACAGAGGCATGCCTAGCAGGGCCCCGTCCTTCGTGTCACTCCCCTACCTGCCACCATCCCCAGACGGCCCACTCTCTGCCCACTGCCATCCCGTCGGGGTGCCAGCCTCTTCCGCCAGCCCTCCAGCTCTGCTCCTGCTGCCCCGAGGCCTTCGCTGGCTTGGTGCTCACAGCTCAGGGTCACTTCCCACAACACTCCTTTTTGCCCTAAAAGGATGTCACCCTGGCCCTCCCTGGTGGCGCGGCGGGTGAAAGCACAGCACTGAGAAGCTAAAGCCACTTCAACATGAGTTCCATCCACCCCTGCCCCGGAGGTGACCCACAGGCACGGCAGACCTCTCCTGACCCGCCCGCTGCTCCCCTCAGCCGTGTGCTTCGTCACTGCTCCCCACTCTCTCTGGTGAATCTTCTCACCACCTCTGCACCTCTGGTCTGTACCACAGTTCTATATGCATAAATAAATAAATCTTTAAAAAAAAAAAAAAAGGATGTCACCCCTCAGACCATCTGACCCCCATTCTGGACCATCTTCCCCCTTCCCCTGGTGCTGGGGCCAGGAAGAGGCCTCTTAGCCACACACTTAGGGCCGAGTGTCCGTCACAGGCCCTCACCAGCTTTGATGGGGACCTTTCTCCAGGAAGAGAGCACTCTGCCATCAATTGGTCTGTGGCACGTGTTTGTCCCTGACGAAAATGGTTGGATTTAAAGCAGAAATAGATTGTGCTTGTTTTTTTTCCCTCCCTCTCAAGAAATGAGGCATTGTCAGCCAGGATGGAAAACATTCTGACTCAGGTCTTCACTACATGGTGAGGACTGAGGTTCTTCAGGGTTCTGAAACAAGCGCTTGAGGGCTCTTGTTACCAAGCAAACCCTGGGACGTTAGCTGGTGTGGCTGCACGCCCAAGCCCGGCCTTCACGGGAACTCGCTGCGGAGAAATCCACATCCACACTGAGCAGCCCCTCGCCCCTTAGGCTTGGCCCCGTGAGCTCCTGGGAGTTTGCACTTCCCCATCCAGCTGCCCCCTCCCGGGACTAGGTTCAGGCTCTCATTTCTCTCCCTGCTGGAAGCAAGTGTTTTTCTTGAAAGCCAGTGAGCACCCCACCACACTGCCTCAGTGTTTCGAGGTAACACCAAAGACAGCTCACTGGGGGAGAGCTCGGGAGGCAACCGGGCTTGAATGCTGGCGGGTTTCTTGAGTCAGAGGGGGGCTCTCTTTGGTCCTGCAGTCACCCCTGGTGCCGTCCAGGCCAGCCCTGAGACCAGAGACGGCCCTGCCTGAGCGCGCCGCTCTGCAGCCTTCTCTTCAGGAGGGAGCGATGCCGCCCAGCTGGGTCCGGGAGCAGGCCCCTCCTGCCCGTAAAAATACAGCACTTTTAAACTTCCATATCTGGCAAATCGGTATCCTAGTTTTGTTGTTTGGTTGTGTGTGGTGTGAGGTTATTTTTAGCTTTGGAAATGGAGGGAAGTGTCGCGCCAGCTGCACATTGCGGCTTCTCTGCCAGTTAGGGGGCAAATGAGAGGCCCCCTACCCTACCAGGTCCCTGTTGAGGTCTGAGGGTGCAGCTCTCCCTCCAGCAAATCTTGGACTATGCCCGCCCCACCCAGCATCAGTCCCTGGAGATTCCCATCAGAGGCTCTGCTGACCCAAACAGCTGAGCAGGAGGGCAGCGAGCGCTGCCCACTGCCGCTGCCTGGCTGAGAATTACTCAGGACAATCGGCCACCTGGAGGGACCCAGCCGCCCACCCCAGGCCCAGAGCCTTGTGCTCAGCCCTCAGGCCCTGCAGCTCCCTTCTACCTGAGCAGGGCCCAGCATGTCTGAGTGTCAAACCAGAGTCCTCCCAGCAGGGGTCATACAGAGTCTTCCCCCGGTGCCAGCCCCTCATGCTGTGGCTGCCCTGGGGTTCAGAGGTAAGGACAGAAACCTGCCTGAGCTCTGAGCTCTCTCCCCTAACCTGGAGAAACTTCTCCCAACCACCCACCTGAGCCTGTCAGCTCATCAGTCAGCTGGGATCCTGGGGAGCCTATCACAGAGGCGGCTGTACAGAGAGCGTGACCCGCAGTTCTGGTTCTGACCTGCTGTGGCCTGTGTTTACCCCTGGAACGAGAGTGCTGCTGTCCGAGCCAGCGGGCGTGGTCACCTGCCCTGAGGGCCAGAGGCGCTGGCCTAGTTCTCTCTTCACTGGCAGGCCAGGTCTGAGCCCTGGGGGGCCGCTGGGGCCTGTGTGGTCAGACCCCCAACCTCTCGAGCTGCGCGGCCCCCTTGGGCCCCTGACCCCACTCATACACCCTGGCTGTCCGCTGCCTGGCGAGCTCCATCCTGCTTGGTTACCTCCGGGCACCTGCAGGTCTCTGAGGACGGCTCCCGTCTAGTAAGACCTTTCTGGCTCCCACAGCTCTTTCAGGACATTTGCCGCTGTCCGTCATTCCCTATTTCTCTGCGGTTACTTGATTCATGAAGCCACTTGGGGACAGAAACTCCAGTTCTCGTTCACAGTTGAATCCTATGGCTGACAGCGTAGTCACGCCCGGTGAAGACTTGCCAGGTAGGAGTGACTGACAACAAGAAGGTGGCTTAGGCATCGAGCCGCAGGCCGGGACATGGACATTGTTTTCAGAAAGCAGGCTGCGGCGCTAAGGACCCGACCCCGCCCTCGGACACACGTGTGCCTGGGCCGCACCCCGGGTTGTTCTCTTTCCTCACTGGAAGCTGGCAGGAGATCAACACTTGATGCTCTGGCTGGTCGTTCTTCTTCTGAACTTGCCTGGCTGTGAGTCATCACGTGGTGGAGAGGGCACTTGGAAACACTCAAGGTCAATCAATGTGTCGAGCTAGGGAGTAAATCAGGCTGCGCTCAGCTCACGCTCCTTCCAGTCCCCTTGACGGCCGGACTGGGGCCGCTCGTGGGAAGGCGCCGCTGTGGAGGGGCCCAGGCGCAGAGACGCTCACCTCGAGGAAAACCAATATGGTGCCGTCAGTGGGGGCGGCAGAAAGGGCTGCGGCCGGCAGGCTGCGCACTGGCTGGGCTGCCCAGAGCCGGGCTGGGGGCCGCTCCTGGCCTCAGTCAGCTGCCCCCCTGCAGACAGCCAGCGGGTGCCTTGGTCGGCCGGGAGGGAGCTGGCCCCAGAGCCCTCCACCAGGTGGCTGTCCCTGCCTGCGGGTGCCTTTGTCACCTGCCCTCTGCCAGGCCCAGTGCTCGTTCATGGTGGGGCTGTGGGGGTCACCAGGCTCTTTCTGGGCAGGGTAGGGGCCACGGACGGCCTTCAGCCTGTCTGACATTTCGCACCCCAAGCCGCAATTGGATGGTCCTAGGGCACATCTGTGGCATATAAGGATGAAAAAGAAAACTCTCCTCCGGCCGAGCGCCCGGGGCCACGGAGCTAGGAGGCAGCAGCCGGCAGCCCTCACCCCGCCCTGTGGCGGTGGCCGGACTGAGGCGCCACCTCGCTGCCGCCGGGCGCTGCCCCAGGTACCGTTGGGCACATTCACCAGGCCAGCCTGTGCCGCAGGAGCAGAAGATGCAGTAGAGGCGTATTCCTTGCTCACTCTTGTCTCCATGGGCCAGCGGGGAGCCCTGCCCAGAGGCTAGGCTCCCCCAGGGGGTCACTCCACCTGGCACACCGCCGCCTTGGGGCCGGGGGCAGGGAATGGTGAGAGCGGGGGGCCCTGAGGCGCTTAGAGGCTTTGTCTGCTACGGCTTGGGGCCGTGGTTTACGGTGGGAAGGGGGTGCCCCGAGAGCTGGAGCGCAGGGGGGACGCACATCCTCGTCTCTCCCCTGGGACTTCCGTTCAGCAACTGGCATTTGGTGTTTGGGGGGGGGTCCAGGAGCTCCCAGCCTCACCCCGCACTGAGCCGGGAAAGTACCCGAGGACTAAGGAGGAGGGAGAAGCCCAGGCAAATGGCAGGGGCGGGGTAGGGTTTCATGAACTCGGGCCGTACCCACTTCAAGAACTCGGCGTCTCCTGGCTGGCACAGGAGGGGCCGGGCTCACTGGGGCGGCAGGCTGCTGTGCGACCCTCTTTGGGTCTTGCGGACAAGATAACTTTGGGGCCTTTGGTAGCTTATTACAGGCTTTTAATGATGAATCGGTGGGGACAGACCAGCTTTCTCCTGCCTCTGTGTCCTCTGGCTAGTCCTCCTGCCACAGTGAGGCTGCCCACGTCTCCTCGGTGCAGGCTGTCCATTTACATACGCACATGCCCCATGGCCCTGTGCCCAGGTGTAATCACAGGTGCTGTGTAAGGCGCAGGTGCTGGTCGTAGATACTGATGGCGGGCAGGTGTTAAAAAGCCTGATAACTTCATTTATCAGGGTTGGATTTGCAAATAAAGCTGCCCTAAACCATCACTGCTGCTGGCTGGCAGCCAGGTACCCGAGGAAGCTGCCCAAGCGCCCTGGGGTGACCCTAGTGCCCCAGCACCACCATTAGAAAAGAGGGGAGCACATCTTGGCCACCTAGGCAGGGAGCTAATAACACAGGTAGCAAGACTGAAGCCTTCGCGGTGGAGGAGGCTGGACAGTTAGCAGGTGAGAGTGCCAGCTGTGGCGTGGGCCCAGCTCTGCCCCATGGCGGCGTGATGCACCCCTCGGGTCCTCACTCGCCAGCACCTCTGAAATGGCCCTGCAACAGGGGTGTCCTGGCATGAAGCAAGGCGACGTGTGTGTCGGAGGCGCGCTGTTACCAGGTGACCTTCTGGTGAAGACCGGCCTCATCTGAAGAAGTTCGGCTTCAGTGGATTCTGGGGGATGCTCGCAAGCCCCAAAGCCAAGTGTTAGGCTCGAGCGGGGAGCCCTGGGCCCACTCCCAGGCCTGCCAGTGGGTACCAGGGGTGCAGGGGGCCAGCCCCACCCAGCCGGCTCACATCTCCATCACTCTGCATGCCCGGGCAGGTGGCTTCACCTCCTTGGCACAGGGGGGATCGAGAGAGCCCGGCGCAAGGTCGTGTCTCTCTCACGGGGCCGTGTTGGAGTCGGACTCAGTGGTAGCTGATTCCCCAGCTGAAGTCTTAGCTGCAAGACCCGCGTACGGGTGGTGACAGGGAGCCAATCACCCCTGCCCAGATGTGGGCACCAGCCGGGCCTCTCCCGAGCCTGTGCCGCCTTTAAGCTCAGTGCACCGTCATCGCATCCAGCTCCCGTTCACCTCCACTCGGCAGCTCTGTGCCTGGACAGCCTCACTTCTGCCTAGCGCTGAGGCCTTCGCGCACACCTCTGAGTGCACCCGCAGTGTTTGCCGTGGTCAGGGAGCCGCCTGTCAGCTCCTGGAGTCTGGCAGCTTCTCCCTCTCAGGCGGGCAGGTGGGCAGATTGCACTCGCCCCAGCGGCTACCCGTGAAATCCTGGACTCTGTGGGCTGAGCGTGTGTTTTTCTCAGTTTATATCAAGATAAATTTAGAGGACAGACAGATGTGCCCTATGTGAAGATAAATTTAGAGAGCTGACAAACGTGCCCACCCACCCCTGTGCCCCCTTGGCTTCCTCACCCCCTGCCTGCCCCTCGGTCTGCCGCTGGGGGCTGGGCTGTGTGCGCCCCACGGCAGCAGGACAGTGAGATTGGCAGAACCACATTAGTGGTGTCAGCATTGTTTTTAATTATGAAACAAGCCTAAACTGATTGGGTCTTTGTGTTCACGGCCATCGATAGATGTTAAATGTGGGTAGATTTCACTGGGTAAAGCAGAGGTTTGGGAGGCTGGCTTGGAGTGACAGTAGGAGTCGACCCCAGCTTCTTCGGGCTTCAGGCCAGAAAGTCCTCAGCCCGTCTCAGCAATGCTTCTCCAGGGTGTCTTCGTCCTAACAAGTGATACATCCCCGCCGGGGGTATTTGAGAGGTGCTCTCCTGCCCCGCTTCGGAGCCCTCGGTGGGAATCTGCACTTGGCCCCGAGCCCCCGGGGCACTGGGGGACCCACCTGATGCCGTGGTCCCTTTGCGCATGGGTACCCGGAGGCCGGGGAGGGGAAGTGACGCTGCGCCCGTGGGAGGTGTCCGGGTGGGGAGGGCCCAGGCCCTGGCTGGAGCTTCCCCACCACACTGGCCAGGGCCCCGTGGGTCCAGGGGCCCTGTGAGCCTGTGGGCCACTCCGAGGGCCCGTGGAGTCTGCTCTCCTGCGGCGCCGGCGCTCCTGTGGCCTTAGGACGAGTCTCTCGGCTCCTGCTCTCGCCCCCAAGGGGGCTGTGCACCCTCGGCCCCACAGCACACTGCACCGAGTGCGCTGGGCACTTTATAGGAGGCGAGAGGATCTCCTGGGATCTCCCTGCCCCTCTGAGTGATGTCTTCATTTTCTGTTTGAGGACTGAAGAGCCCAGAGGTCCATGATCTACCCAGGGGGCGTAACCAGTGCACAGCTGGCCTCGGAGCCCGCTGCCCCAAGCCCCCGGCTGCCCTCTCCAAGGCCAGGCCTCTGCCAAGGCTGCGCTGAGCCACAAGCTCCAGAGTAGTTCACGCCGGGTCTGTCTCTGATGCTCCTGGGCTGTTCTCCCAGAACCGCTTGCAGCTGGGGGAGGGGGGACTTAATGAGGAGAATGAACCCAGAAAAAGATCTCGGGGGTTTTGTCACACCCAGAGAGAACACGTGGGCAGGTGAGGTAGCCCAGCCCCTCCCGGGCACAGCCTCCCGCTCGCTCTCGAGCCCGAGGGCCGAGTCAAGTAAAAGGCCGCTGTCAAGCTCTGCGCCTCTGCTCCTCCCAGGGGATCCGGGATTCAGGCCGCACCAAACCCTGGCACTGGCTAGAAAATGGCCCGTACCTGATCTGTGCCCCCCACCCTCCCGGGCGGGCACCCATCCCGGCCCAGCCAGGTTGGAGTCCAGCCACTGAGCTGCTTAGTTCATGTTTGCCTTTTGTGACACAGAAACACGTTCATGCCGTACAGCGTTCAGGGAACCGGAATGTAAATGGGGCTGGAGGGCGCAGGGGCCCTTGGCCTGCCCAGCACTCGCTGCCAGCCTGCCCTGCAGCAGCCCCTGCGTGCTTGGCGTGCCCGTGTCTCTCGAACCCGGTGTCTGCGTTTGTGATACATCTTTATGAGCGTGCAGACTGCCCCTGCAGATTGCACACAGACAGGACCGTCTGTCTTGTCCGCCTCGAGGTCTGGCCGTTGAACTTCCGGATTTCCCGTGCCAGGTCTCGCAGGTGGAGCTCAGCTGCATCTTACTGCACTAAATGGCAGCACCCTGAGTGCCTTCCTGCCGCAGCACCCCCGTGACCCCAGACAGGCACCTGGACAGCGTCCAGTCGTGCGTGGCCCCCAGGAAGCTGGAAGAGCAGGGCCGAGCAATCCATGCTGTTCTAAGGCGGGGCCCTAGCCGTGACCGCACCAGCTCCGTGTTCAGCGTCACGGTGTGTGTGACGGCTGCTGTCAACTTGCCCTCGCAGGCTCAGCGCCCCCAGCCCCTGCCGCCAGTGTCAGGACAGGGCCCAAGTCCTTGCCTCTCACCCACGCTGACCGTCGTCAGCCTCTTGAATTTGCGCAGTGTGACTGGCCAGAGCACTTCGCTCCAGTAAGTGTTGTCAGCTGGTCAAGCAGTCAAAGGGTGGGGGGGGGGCTGCAGGAATGCAGGAACTTCGCCCCCTAGAGCCCAGTGGCTGGGAGGGGGGGGGTGCGGGAGAGGGGGGCAGAGCTGCGGGCCACGAAGCCTCAGCTCCCTGAGTCCTGAGTGACACTGCCAAGCCCACCCACCCCGTGCCCTGCGGCCGCTGCCCAGTCGCTCCCCACGCGGGGCCAGGAGACCCAGCAGCTGGAGACTGTCCCCTCATGCCTGTCGAAGGGCCACTCAGCTGCTCTCCCCAGCCGCCACCATCCTTTACACTCACATCTGTTTAGAGGTTCCCAGCCCTCTGCTGGGCAATTGTTTATTTTAAAATAGTCTCAGAAGTATGCTTGCTTGGTCATCTGGCTCGCTGCCAAATATCCGTCGCCTTGGTCAGCACATCTGCCGAAATTCTGGTTCCTCTAGAGCCACAGACGGGGGACCCCCCTCCTGACACTAGGGGTTATCGGTCAAGTGGGTGACCAGCCACATTCGCTTTGAAATCCTGGGCTTGAAGAGAGCTTCGAGGTGTTTCGTTCCTTCCCCACGTCTGTGGGCCCCCGAGTGATCCTTAGGGCAGGCAGGGAAGAGCCCAAGTGGGCGTTCCGCCAGCGCGGGGCCTCAGAGAGCAGCACGGTGGGCATCGAGCTGGGGCCCGGTGTCTCCACAGTGGGGCCACCTGCCCCGCCCGCCCCATCGCCGCCATGGGGGCTCCCGCGGGTTTGGCTTTCAGAGCTCCCAATCTCTTGAGGCCAAAGCTTTGTCCATGAAGACCTGAGTTCAGCAGTTTTCCCGCCCATGTTTATCCACCATGTATATCCACCCCAGCGTGCACCCTTAACCACTTTCTATTTTAAGAAACAGGAGATTGAGAACTGGTACAGAGAAAGCTATCACTCCAAAGGGTGGAAGGGAAGTTGTGTGTGGCTTTCAGTAAACGCTCACTGCCTGTTCGGTGGGCAGGCCCGCCTGGGGGGGCATTCCAGGCTCTTAGAGCGGACGGCCAGGCCAGAGCCAGGCCTTGGAGGCTGGGATTCTGCTCGGCCACTTGTTTGGGCAGTGCCATGAAACAAAGGTACCAGTGGGCCCCAGAGCCGACCCTTAACTGGCAGGACACTGAGCATACACCTGCTCTTACCTTCACCTGGAGGTGAGGAGACCATCGGGCAGGCCCTGGGCGTACCTGGAACTCAGCAGGCCTTCCTGAAGCCTGGGCTGGTCTTATGACAGACTGCAAATGACCTGCCAAGCCTCTGGTGACTGAGCTGTGGCCTGTTGGGGGCCTCAGCACTCCGCTCTAAAGCACCCCACTTTTCTTCCCATGGAAAGAGTCCCATCCTGAGCCTAGTCCCCACCCCCTGGGGACTGCTCTCAGGGGTGTCACCTGCTGCTGGGGGCTGCCTGGTCAGAGGCGTCCCCTCCGGCTTCCCTGGCTGTGGGGCAGGCTCGGTTCCACGCAGGCGTCCTCCAGCCCCATTGAAAAGAAGCTCTTTAGAAACAGGCAGAAACAGGCTTAAATCATTCCCTGGCCTGCAGGCCTGGCCAGCATTTCCTTGAAAGCTGTTTTGCAAACACAGTTTAAATGTGGTTGATTTCAGTTCTCATTCCAAAACTTTTGATTTCCTTTGTTTTGTTTTGTTTTTCCTTTTGTTCTGGGAACAGTGGTAAGAGTGGAGCCTCTCGAATCAGATTTCATCGGGGTTTGAGTGCTGGTCTTGTGCCTTCTCGCTGTCTGGCCTCGAGCAAGTCCCAGCACTGTCTCAGTTTCCTCCCTGTAGAACTGGGTTGTACGGAATGACATTAACTGCCAGAAGTGTCTGATCCTAATGCAATGTTGAGTGCTTGTCGCTGTCCCCAGACAAGTGGGGAACAGACCAGGCCCCCAGGGTGTCCAGGGCCCTGAGCACAGGTGAAGCTGGGGTGCGGGCCATCGTCATCTGGACCTTCCTTCCAGGAGTCTGCTAGAAGGGGACCCTTCCTCTCCCCAGAGCCTTCACGATCCTCTCATGGAACTTTCTGGGCATCGCATGGAGGTCACCTCCATCTCGTGTGGGTCCAAGTGGACCTGCCCAGCAGAGCGAGAGAGATCTGCCATCCCTCACAGAGAGCCTGGGCCCTGGAGAGCTTCTCTCATCAGTCTTTACTCACCGCCCTACCCACCCAACAGTTAGGAGCCCAGAACCCAAAATGTGTATTTTGCATGCGTCCTGGCCTCTGAAAGGCCAGCCGACTCTGCTGCTCAGCTGAGGACACTCGGCCCCCAGTGCTGAGGGCGCAGAGCCTGCCTCGTGGACACATGACCAGTCTTGCCTGGAATTGGCTGTCCTCCTCTGCTGCCTCCGTGATGGGGGGCCACAGATGCTCCCCACAGCCTGACACAGCGTCGCCCCCAAAGAAGTATCTCCAGAAGCAAAATGAACTCACCTCGTTTAAAGAAGTAACCATCAGCCAGGCACCGGGGCAGACAGGGCCCCCCACCCCCCCACCCCCCTGGCAGGAAGCCAGACCTGGTCTGAGGAGCACAGCGTGGAGGAGCTGAGTGGGGGGCTCGGGAGGAGACCCGGGCATGGGGTGGCAGGGCCTTGCAGAGAGGCTCCCTCGGAGGGAAGGGGAAGCCGGGAGGAGCTCTCCAGAGAGTCTTCTCCACAGTCAGGGTGCTGAGCGGGGCAGAGGGCCAGGGACCTGCTTTGGGGCTGGGGCCGGAGCCCGGGGCTGATTCAAGGTAGGCCCGGGTGGGCTGCTGGCCCAACGGGTGAGCCCTTCGCTGCACCATGGGGCGCGTCTCCTCAGCCCGCAGGGCCATGGGGGGTTATTCTGTCTCTTATACCGTGGAAGCAGGACTGAACCCACTCTTACGTGACCGCCTCAGCCTTTCCTCCGCGGCACGAGGTGACTGCAGAGGTGACTGCAGGACCCTTCCTAGCCCGTGTCCTGATGAACCGCCGTGTCCCAGGCCCTGCTGCTGGGTCGCCTTGGCTCCAGGGGTTCAAGGGGAAACTGAAAGGTGCTGTGAGTCAGGGGTTCCAGAGCCTTGACCCAGCAGCTCAGGCTCGCCTGAGAAGTTTCCAGCCTCCCTCGCGGGTGATTACAGTAAACAGTTTGGAGGGCCCCACCCCAAGCTCGTCCACAGGTGCAAGGTTGGCGGGAGGAGCAGAGGGCGCCCTTGTGGCTTCATGGGCCCTCAAGGTCCCAGATGCTCCGGCTGTGCCTTCAGAAGCGGGAGAGCTTTGCAGGCACCGCCTCCCCCGCCCGCCCCACCCCCTCCACTCGGTTGCCACAGTTGCCGCAGCTGACCACGAACACCAGGCATTTCCCTTCTTGAGAACTGACCTCGCTTTTGCATCTGAGTTCTTTAGAAAGAGCCTCTCCCCCTTTTATCTTGGGGCCTCCGCCACGCGGCCCCAGGCCCTGCTGCCCAAATTTTCCTTCTCCCCTTTGCCTACTGCTTCTGCCCTGCAGCTCATAATGTAACTCAAATGTGAAAAAATTGGCTTTGCCTGACTGCCATGAATTTGACGTGAGTCACATTTAACTCAATAAAGTCTGTAGCGTGAATCAAGTTCTCCCTGGGAGGAAGAAGCAGGGGCCAGTGAGAGGGGCCGTGGGCCCTGAAGCACAGCGCCTGCCGGGGGTGGAAAAAGTTGTCCACCATGGAGCAGGCACAGAAAAGCAAGTAACCTTTGAGTTCTGGGCTTCCTCCGTACCCGGGATGCCTTTGAAGTCTCTGCTTGCTTCTTGGGAGGTGTGATCAAGCAGAACCAGAGTGAAAGTCAGATTTTCCATGACTGGTTTCTTCTTTGAACAGTTGCTAATCTTTTTTCTTTTTTCTTTTAGTTGGTAGTCTTTCAAGTGACATTCTGTTTCAAATGTGTGAGCTTGGGATCTTTGATGTCAGTAGCAGGAAAAAGTGGGTGGCAATGTTATGGAAGGTGGAAAGCCTGCCTCCTTAGGCCGCACCTCAGAGTGCAAAGCAGAGAGGGCAGACAGGAAGGGCCGCGCTCAAGGGAGAGCGGAGCAGGAGCGACGTGCCCTCGAAGGAAGCGCGCGTGGGGTGGGGGCTGTGCGGTCCCCGGCCCCGGCGGCCAGGCCTGTGCTGACTTGGGGTGCTCGGCGCCCCCGCTGCCATCCTCACCTTGGAGATCGAGGCGTTGTCTCCGCTCTGCCCCCCGGCCGCGCCCAAGAGCACAGCCTGGCAGCTGGCCACGAGCCTCTGGAAGAAAGCGTGGCAGTGTTGAGCACTCGGCCCCCCCAGAGCCTTGGCGATGGAAGTTCATGCTTTTCATTAACTTCTAATTGCACAAATACTGTCCAAATACATTCCTTGAAAGAAAACAAAATTAGATCATTCCCGCCCCGCCCTCCCGCTTCCCTGGAGATAGCCAGGTTGCAGTCCTGGTGGATCCTTCCAGAACGGTCTCCCAAGAAGCACCTAGAGACCCAGGGGAGAAATACAACGCCACTGGAATACTTTGTAATTGTTTTTTTTCTTGTGAAAGTGTTATCAGTTTACTGTAGGAAATTTAGAAAATAGAGATAAGCGTTTTTAAAATCACTAGAAACCAGACCATAACCCAAAGATAACCATGTGTGTGTTTGACAGAAATGCGGTCATTCTGGGCCTGCTCTTTGGTGACCATTTTCACATCAGGTCACCACCCACCTCCACCAAACCCCACGCCCCGCACCCTGGCCTGACCTTCCCCATCGCCAGCCTCGCTTCCGAGCGGGGGTGCCTCAAACAGTGCAGGTGGTCCCGGGCTAACGCTGTCCGCTCACCTCCTCTACCGACCGGCCGATGATGCTGGCTTTGCACTTAAGCAAGTCTTATAAGGTTTCCTTTTCAAAATAAATTTAACAGGGAGGGACATGATTTTAGGAAAAGATCGAGTAGATGGTGCGGCTGGTCCCACGATGGGAAAATCCTGAGGTGGTGATTAGGAAATGACTGACATTTAGGAAACACTATTTTCTCAATTTAAAAAAAAACTGACTATGTAAGGGGGTGGGAAAGTGGGATCGCAGCTGGCTCGGTGGAGGGCGAGTGGGACATGTGCCCCCTGGAAGAGGAGAAAATGGAACCCCAGCATTAAAAATAATTAAAAAGTTGCAAAATGTTCAAAAAATAAAGGGGCTCAGAGCCCTCCATCCGGCGAGTCCGCGGAGATTTAGTTTCCCGTCACCTTTGAGCCTGCCCGTGTAAGCCTGCCCTGCAGCCCCCCCCCCGACCCACACACCCCCAGGTCTCTGGTAGGCTGGCTGGCGGGGGGAGCCCTCTTGACAGGTTTCCTTACCTGTTGCCACTCTGCCCCCAGGACGGCGGTGCCCACGTGAGCGGCTGGGAGGAACCAGGAGCTCCTTGGCCAGGTTTAAATTTACGGCATTGCCGATTCCTCCTCGGAAAGCTCTAATTAGTGCCCTCACCCTTGACACATTCCATGCCGGTCCCTGCTTTCTGGGGGCCTCTGTGAGTGCCTTCTAATAGTTCCATCGTGTGTTAATCTTTAATTAGAATTTGATGCATCAGAAATATTTTTAAAAAGCTTAGTTCAGTTCAGTTCACTCCCTGCCCTGTGATTTTGTGTCTTTCTCTACCTGAATCATTTTTTTTTTAAGATTTATTTATTTATTCATACAGAACTGGGGCACAGGCCAGAGATGCAGGGGGGTGAGAGGATTCACCAGAGACAGAGTGGGGAGCAGAACAGGCAGATCGACGAAGTACACTGCTGAGGGGAGCAGCGGGCGGGTCAGGAGAGGTCTGCCGCGCCATGTGGTCACCTCCGGGGCAGGCGGGGGTCGAACTCATGCGGAAGCGGCTTTGACTTCTTAGTGCTGTGCTTTAACCCGCTGCGCCACCAGGGAGGGCCTCTCTACCTGAATCATTAATGGCGAAGAGCGCTGTCGTGTCGACCCGCGTTCAGCGCTGTCTCGCTCACTCCCGGGACACCCTCAGTGAGCCACGGGACCCGACATGCATCCCGTCGGGCACTGCTGGTGATTTTCAGGGCCCCTCCCCAGCTCTCTGCCCCCACTGGGCTTCGGCTCTATGAACGGCCTGCAACATCCCACAGTCTCTGTGAGACAAGGAAGAAGGTCCTGCGTTTTGTTTCCCTTTGAGTGAAGGGTGGCCTGCAGCATAACTGCAGAACACAGCTGCTTCGGCAGGGAGGGCTGGCAGGGAGGGTCAGTGGTTGGCCAGGGTGTGACCTCGGCCCCGCGTGTCTCTGCAGCCGGACAGGGACAAGGCAGGAGGGCCTGCCTCCTGCGCCAGCTGGAAGGAGCGGGCTGCAAGGCCAGCTGCGGTCAAGCCCGTTGGAGGCCTGTAGGACTCCCGGCGCCCTGTCCCTACCCACGCCAGTGAAATCGGACGAGGGGTGGGTTCGGGCGGGCATCGGTGTTGTTGAAGATCCATGTGTGATCTCAGCTGCCCATTTGGACACCTCTGCCTTAAGGTTGACCTGAGCCCCTGGACCACACGTAGGGACTGACGGGAGGCTGCTCCGGTCCTCAGAAAAATAGTCGGTTTGGGGAGAAGGGGGAGCAGCCAAAGCCAGACCCCCGGGCCCCTCAGGAGGGTTGGAGCCTGCCTGCAGGGGGAGTGGGCTTGGGACCCAGGAGGGGGCAGGAGGCCCAAGGGGTGGCCAGGCACCTCCTGGCCTGTGCAGCGTGCTGCTGAGTCGCCTCCTGGGAGTCTTCACACTCCCGTAAGAAGGGCAGCCTGCGCGCTGCTTCACGGGAGCCCTCTGCGTCCAGCCTGCATTTAGCTCGGGTCTAAGGTCTCAAAGCACACGTCTGGGGCCTCTCCTAGACCCTGATGCTGGGCGGCAGAGTCAAGGCCCCGCTGCCCAAAGACTTTCCCGAATACTGTCTGGGTTCTTCACCCACAAGCCACTGCAAGACTCTCAGGCCTAGAGAGCAACAGCAAGGGGGTTTCCTTAGCTAACGGGTCAGACCAGAGCTACTGAGGCCGGTCGTGGCGGTTCACCTCACCCAAAGTCGTGTCCAGTCCTGCCCGCACAGACCGTTACAATGGTGCCTTCCCGCCTCTGAGGACGAGTAGAGCTCCCCTCCCAGGCAGCAGGCCACGTGTCTCAGTGCGTGTCTCCCCGCCTCTGCCGGCCTGGGCACACGGCAGCCAGACCCCAGGCCAGTCCCAGCTCACGCAGACGACAGGAGACGCAACAGGAGCCGCTCCCCGAGCCGCGGGACGCTCCAGCAGACGGGGACACTCAGGACGGCAGCCACAGCCGCCAGCCGACTCCCAGGCGGCCTCACTCAGCAGCGAGGCCAGGCTGTATCCGCAGCAAGACCAGGACCTGTTTCCGCCACTCGGCTACTGGCAAAGCCTCCTCTGGCCTCCGCCTGCAGAAGCCCGCAGTGGCCTGCCCCCAAATCAGGCTGGTCCGGGGCTGAAATCTACCGGCCCCCAAAACGCTGAAGAAACTCAGACCTTGAATGCTGGAGGCCTGACGCACAACCCTCTCCCTTCTCCCTCTCCTCCTCTCTATGGTCACTCCTGGTTCCTGTCCAAGGAAGGGCCTCCAAATCCAGTACTTTTTAACATGATCCCTGAGGCCGTTTGTCTTCACGGCAGCCCCTCACGGAGGGCACCCTGCCACAGTCCTTGGCTTCCGCCACCTCCTTACAACCCCCCACCTGAACCCCCAGTGGGTGTGAGACCCGAGATCTGCCCTCGCCACCAGAGTGGGGCGCCCAGGCCCTCCCAACAAGGAGACCTGGGTCCTTCCCAAGTCTGCAGGTGCCACGTGTGTCCAGTCGTCTGAGGCTCCCTGCCTGGTGCTGCTGTGTAGGAGCAACTCGCCAGCCCAGCTCACTCCTTCCACGCGCCTCTCCTTGCCCCGTGCCCAGCTCCACGTGGAGGTCAGGACCTGCTGCAGAGAAGCAGGCTGCTGCCCACGAGCTGCCGCGCAGAACTGAGACGCAGGGGCACTGCCAGTGCTCCAGAGAGCTGTGTGTCCCTTGCAGGGCCTGCAGGGCCTTGCAGCCCCGGGGAGCCATCGCAGCGCAGGCAGCCCCAGTGAGCCAACTGCCAGAGCTCCGTGGCTCCAGGCCACGCTCCCGAGATAGGAGCGCAGAGGCCTAGCCGGAGCTGAAGCTGGCCCGTTTCCCGCGCTCCCACAGAAGCAGGGTCTCCTCTCTCTGGCTTCTCTACTGTGCCATCCGGCGCAGCAGCCACGAGCCATGTGTGCCCTGTCGGCACTTCAGGGACTGAAAATAGCACCGAGATGAACTAAACCGGAGAGCAGCCTCTGGGGCAGCTGGCCACTGGCAAGCGTCAGTGGCCACGTGTGGCTAAGGCAGCGGAGAATGGGAGTTTTCGTCTTATTTCACTTTTATTCAGAGAGCCGTATGCGGTGGGTGGCCCGTGTCTTAGTGAAGGCCTACACCTTTTCCACCCACGCGCAAAGATCCTACCGGGCAGTTCTGTCTAGCAGGTGGAGGTGAGGTCAGAAAACAGGGAAGGCGTAGGTTTGGGGGTGATGTGCTGTCTTCGCCCCCATTTACAGGCGGACAGTAAGAGCCGGGGCCTGCATCGTGTCAGCGCCAGCGCGTGGCAGGCGGCAGAAGCCAGAGGGGCTGCGAGTCTTGTCCAGCCGGAGGTCACCTGGGGGTCAGAGGCGCAGCTGCCCCACGCTCCATGCCCCTGTCCAGGGCCCAGGCCGCCTTCTCAGCCCTGCTGTCTGCTCCCTTCTTCGACTGGTGCCTTATTCTTTTTTTACTAGTAGACCGCCTGGCTGGCTCTCACGTAAAGGAAGCAGCACTCGCCTTCCCTTGCTCTGTTGGTCTAGTGGGGTGACCCCGGGCCACCGCTCTGTGTGCATGCGTGGTACCTCACGCGGGGGGGCTGCGGCTTCTCAGGGCCGCCCCGCCACAGCTGGTGTGTGGGTGCTCAGCTCCCGGACTCTGGGCCTTCTTGCCACCCAGCAGCCCTCCTACCCCGTCCTGCCCACGTCTCTCTTTAACCTTCCCCTTGCTGGCCTGTCGGTAGCTCTCCAGCGCCAAGAACCCAGGCAAGAGCAGCTGCGGGCAGCGATGTGTCTGCAGCCCAGCCAGGTGAGGTCACTGGCTGGCTTAGTTCGGCAGTCAAGTCTTGCCCCGGCAAGTGTTGAGTGAGGCCACGGAATCTTTTTTCAGGATCAGATCAGGGTCAAGCGTGTGAAGAACTCAGGCCTCCCTCACTGTGGGTGTTCCTGCCTGGGACCCTGAGAATTGGCCTCCTGAAGATCCGAGGGCCAGTTCATCGCCAGTCAGGACCTGTTGTCTCATCTGTAATCCGCGCATCACTGCCTTCTGGGTTGGCTGGTTTTGAGTACTCAGCACAGAGCCCGGTGCTGACTAAAATGCTCAATACATTGAAACGGTTTTTACCTGAAACCAGTATAGATACCCATTTGCTGCAGGTGGAGCTTTCGCAAAGTCTGTTGGTGAGATTTGCAAGTGGAACTTTTGAAACCTCTAGTTGCAGGACTTGCAAAAGGAGTTTCCTTGTGTGCGGGTGACCGGCCTTCCGTTGTGTTAGCACGGTGGCTGCAAAGATCTATTTGTGTATGATCTGTCTGCCTTCTCCAGACTGAGCTGCATGAGCATGGGGCCTTCCCACCCCGCCTCCTCAGTGCCTGGATTTGTCCTTGGCAAAATCAGGTGCATGCTACATATGCATTGAATTAATAAGCGAATGAATGGGAAATCCTGTGATTTTGTTCCTTAACGCACCCTTTACTCGTGGGTAAGCTCCAGTCTGGGTCTTAATTATAAACTTCCAGTTAAAGGCCTGAGGTAAGTTTTGGTAAAGACCACAGGCAGAACTTTGTAGTTGCCCAACAACCTTCCTGTGGCCCCAGCTGTGTCTGTGGGCATCTGTTTACACTCCCTGTATGCCTTCAGTAAGCAGCCCTTCCTGAAGGGGTCCCACTTCTGTAGCCTCGCCCCCCACCCCCACCAAAACACGTCTCCCCAGCTCACCCGGCTCACACAGGGCCCAGACCTACGGCAGAGCCTCCCCCGCCGACATTCTCCCAAGTCTGCCAGGGCCCCCCACTTTGAATGACTGAAGTCACGTGAGCAGGTAGAAGGAGGGGATCCCCTTACTGTGTTTTCTGTGAATTTAGTAATGAAGTTCACGTTCTGGTATATTTCTGAAAGAAGAAAAAAACTCAGCGAGCAATGGTTGAGATTCTCCATTTTTACCTGTTGTGAAGCATCATTTAGTCATTTTTGTAAAAGATCTATTTATTTCTGCATACAGAACTGGGGTGCAGGCCAGAGGCAAAGGTGCGGTGAGAGGCTTCACCAGAGACAGAGTGGGGAGCAGAACAGGCAGATGAATGAAGTGCACTGCTGAGGGGAGCAGCGGGCGGGCCGGGAGAGGTCTGCTGCGCCCTGTGGGTCAGCTCCGGGGCGGGGACCAAACCCCTGCTGAAGTGGGTGTCGCTTCTTGGCGCTGCGCTGTCACCCGCGGGGGGCCCTCGTTTAGTCCCGGGCAGGCGGCCTGCTCTGCCGCATCGGCTGTATGGCTGCGCTGACAAGCTTGAGCTTCACATTGCCCGTGCCACCTTCAGCCACGGGCTTTGGAAGCCTCGTCCTGGTGTCAGACGTTTCTGGAAACTTGCACGGTAAAGGGGCCAGACACAAAGCAGGCAGTGTGCTGTGTCAAGCAGCCAGCTTCTGTTTAAGCCCATAGGTATGGCCTGTCTCCACCAGAGGTCTCCCATATTTTACTGTTAATGTTTGAAGTATACTGAATTCCCACAAGCTAATTAAAAATCAGACTGCTGTGCCGGTAAGCATTCACTCTGTGAACTAATTTCTGCCAAGTGGCTGTAAATGTGTCCCCTGGTATGAAATGAAGGCTTCTTTCCCATCAGACAAGGGGTGTGTGGTTAAAGCCGAGCCGAGTCACTTGAGAGAGAAGGAAACTGAGGTCCGTCCGGAAAGATAGTCGCCTTGACTAAAGCCACACAGCAGGAACTCAAATCCAGGCCGCCTGTCAGCTCGCTGCTCTCACCAAACCCTGCTCACTCTTGCTGAGCTGTGTTCAGGAAGGTCCTGCTATTCCTAAGGGCCAGGCTTAGTCTGAGTGCTGAGTCTTCACTGCAGCCCTACTGGGTGAGTGCTGCCGTCACCACCACTGCTGGCTAAGCAGCGCAGGCCAGGCAGCCTGGTCCCTGACCCATGAGACCCCGCCCTTTGCCAGAAACTCCGACCCAGAGAAGGACAGACGCAGAGAGAGGACCTTGATGGGCAAGGGAGAGAAGCGGGCGCACCTCCCTCCAGAACGAGCAGAGCCCGGAACCCCAAAGGACTGGTGAAAAAGGGGAGACCAGTGCTGGGCCAGATACAAGAGGGGTCAGTCAGAGGAGCATGAGCCCGCCAGGGGGACACGGCTTGATTCGGCCGAAGTTCTGCTTGTCTCTGCTTGGCTAGTTTCTGGGCTTCTTTCACGATTCCCTCCCAGCATCATCCCCTGCAGGAAGCCTTCCCTGGTCCCGGGGCTGTGCTGGGCCCTCTGGCCTCTCACATTGACCGGTGCTGGCTTCCTGGGTCCCGCCCTCAGCAGGCGCTCCCAACGGCAAGCCTGGCCGTCTCTGAGTCCCTTCGCCAAGCACAGGGTCTGCCTGGAGGCAAGCGCGCCAGGAGTATTTGAGTGGGAAGTTGGAGACAGCGGAGGATAGGGTGGGTGTAAATGAAGGACCTGAAGTCCGAGCCCAGAGGAGTGGCCTGGGAGACTGTCCTGAAGTCTGGCCAGGGGCGCCTGATAAGAGCGCACCTGCCTCTAGTGTTCTCAGCGTAAATCCTGGGAGTGCTGACGCTTGTGGAGCGGTAACAGTTGCCAGAAGGACTCTGTCCTACCTCCCGCCCACGGAGGGGTGTGTCTAGGATACCCCTGTGCCCTTCTCTGATGAAGCATCATAAAGGGGGAAAGTCGGCCCTATCTTCAAGAACCTCTGTCCAGGAGGAGACAGGCTCACACACCCTAGGGAAAAACCTTTTCTGCACCTCATCTCATTAGCTCAACACAGACTCCCTAGGAAGTGGTGAGTCCATTTTGCAGATGAGGAGACTGAGGCGCAGAAAGGTCATCCGGCCCAGGGCTGTATCTACTGCCTGCCCCCGTGGCCTGATGCCTGGCATGTCCAGCGTCCGAGCAGATGCTGGAGAGACTGGGAAGGCTGAATGGAGGGAGGGAAAGGCAAAGCTCTGATTGCATCTGGGACGGCTTGACCACATCCTGCAGAGGGGCCCAGAGCAGAGAGATCGTGGGGGTTGTGGGGTGGCGCCCCCATGGGCTCTGAAGCCCCAGACAGCCTCTACCTTAGGCTACTAAGTAGCAGGAAGGAGGAAATTGGATCAAAGTTGGTTCTGTATACGCCTGTCTTGCATAGTGAAGAGCTTAGGCACTCAAATCTTTTCTTGGAAATCTCGAGTATTCCATTCAGCAGCCTCAGAGTTAGGTAACTTTATTTACTCATGCTAAATAGGGCCGTTTTTTTCAGAGAGGAAATTATGCAATGTTCTATGCAAATGCAGCATTCCGAGAGCAAGTTGAGATAAGTGTGGTCACGATGCTTGGTGAAGATCAGATGTCAGAGCCGCTGGTCGCTAGTGTGTCCCTCGATAAGGGGCCATGCCATCTCTACTTGGAATTGCTGCTCATTTGGATTGGGTTTCTGGTAATTACATCTCTGTGAACTTCGCTTAGTGTGAAGAAGGAACCAGGGATAAGGCTTCTGCAAGCTGCCAGTGCTCGTGTGGACCTGAGCAGAGGGAATGGCCCCGTGTGCCTGGACGCAGGGCAACGAGGCAGATTCTCTTTCTTGCTCTCACAAGAGATTTTGAGATTTTCCAACGTGGGGAAGAAGATAGGCGCCGTTTTCTTGGCCACTGCATGGAAATCACATTTTATCAGACGTGACCATGTGCAATTCAAGCGGGAGGAAGAGGTGGCTCTGGAAAACCCCTCCCTGGAAGTGGGGGGAGCTGAGCCAAGCCAGCACCTCCCCCCTCCCCCAACCTGTGGGCCCCTGGGATGCTCCTCTGGCCTCTCTGGGCCTTGGGCTCCAGCTCTGAAAGCGACACCAACTAGTTATTGTCCTGGGCCAGTAACCAGCCTCCTAGACAGCCGCCCGCCCATGGCACGGGGGCGCCTCAGATCCATGAAGGACCGCAGGGGCGCGTGCTGAGAAGTAGTCGTAGCCAGTCGCGTTGCTGTGTGGACGTCCTAGGTGTAATGGCCCAAACCGGGCTGGTATGCTGCTGTGCACGTGGGGTGGGGCCATGTGATCCTGCCTGTCGGGACCGCAGTGCTGCCCACTGTCACCCGAAACATCGAGAAGCGGTGCCTGAGTGTCGTTCTGAAAAGGCAAGCGACACACTAACGAAGGGAACGCAGACAGCATGTCCCCGTGGCCCGAACCCCCTGGGGGCGCCGGGGCCCTGCGCGGGGAAGAGGCCGGCTGGGGCGCTGCAGAGGCCCCCATGTCCAACCCCCTGCTCTCCAAATTCCTGCTCCTCCCACAGCCAGGGAGCGATCACGCCCTGCGTGATCCTGAGTCAGAACCAAACGACTCCTACTGCAGGTACCATGGACGCCAGGGCCGTGCGCCAGTCCCGCCACCGGGCCACGTGTGTGCCTTGCAGAGGCCACGCTGGCTGGCTGGATCTGAGGCGCCCCCGTGCCGTGGGCGGGCGGCTGTCTAGGAGGCTGGTTACTGGCCCAGGGCAATAACTAGTTGGTGTCGCTTTCAGAGCTGGAGCCCAAGGCCCAGAGAGGCCAGAGGAGCATCCCAGGGGCCCAGAGAGGCCATCTTCCCCCAGCACGTGATCAGTTGGAAGTCAGGCACGCAACCAAGTTCAATGAATTTTAGAGCGACGCCTCATACTCTGCTACCGTCTTCGTTTCGACGACCTCTCACGTATCTTACCAACGGTCGCCTCAATCCAGCCATCCATCCATGGATCTCTTTTTTTTGTTTTGAGACAAAATATATGGCAACATCAGTAGCCTTCTCCCAAATGCGCCTGCCTGCCTTTCATGAAGTGTCGCTCTAAAGTCACTCCGTTCCCCCAGACAAGGCAGCTGAGGCAAAGGTGCATGTTTGGGGTGACCACAGCCAGAAAGTGGCAGGGCTGCCCTCAGCCCCAGGCCCCTTGCCTGCCCGCTGACGTCCACACAGCAAGGAAACTGGCCGTGGCCCGCTTCTCAGAAGGTGCCCTGCTGTCCTGCAAGCCTGACTGCATCTGAGATGCTCCTGTGGTAACCCCGTGGGGGCAGGGACCTGGGGGGTCCGTGAAAGGGCGCTTGGCTGACATCCAGGGACCGAGCGCTGCCATGAGTGACCGGATGTTGGCCCAGCTGTGCCCGCCTCTGGGACAGCCGTGCCCCTGGCCTCTCTCAGGAGCCACAGAGACCCTGTCTTCCCTCTATGGGTGGGCGGGACCGGACTCATCTGCCGGGCAGTGGAACTGAACCGAGACCCACTCCGTCCAGGAAACGCGGTGCCCTATAACTGCCGCCTGCCATGCTGGGAAGGGAGACTTCAGGGAGCTTCAAAGACAACTAATTGATTGCTCCTTGCAGCAAATAACCCATAAGCTGTTGCTGGGTTGATGGAGAAATGGTTATTTAATTTTCTTCAAAGGATTGATTGGACTGTCAGAGGAAGCAGCCAACCTAATCAAGTGTGCGCTTCACACCCTGAGTGGGAACAGTCTCGGTTGGCCTCAGGACACTACGGAGGGGGGGGAGGTGTGGGCCCCCCAAGTTCGCCAGGCTTGATGGCCCGGGTATCGCCCGTACAAGA
The DNA here is from genome assembly GCF_000260355.1 of Condylura cristata. Classification (NCBI taxonomy): domain Eukaryota; kingdom Metazoa; phylum Chordata; class Mammalia; order Eulipotyphla; family Talpidae; genus Condylura; species Condylura cristata. Next base: position 14,971,596 of record NW_004567133.1, on the reverse strand, counting down.
CAGTTCCTCACTTGGCCAGCGGTGGACTGTGCCAGGGCCGGGCTCCCCTTGGCCACGGCGCTGCCGGGGTCCATCTGAATCAGCCTTGGGTTCCGAGCATCCCAGAAGGCTCCGTGGAAACGTGCGTGAGCAGCTGCCTCACACCCGGAACAGCTGTCATTTCCAGTTTGTTAGCGGGTGTTGATTGAGCGGTGACACTCGGGAGATGGATCACCTGTCCCCACTGGGCTTCTGATCCATGGCCTCTCCCCCTCCAGGGCTCCCACCCCCGAGACCCAGCTGGAGCCTGATGATTCATCAGCAGCTTCTGACCTGGCTGGTCAGCGAGGGCCTCTTCCCTCAGCTGCAGCCTGCCCTCAGTCCACATTGGTTTCCCCTGGAGTCACTGCATGGCATCTTCTGGGGCTCCCACAATTCGCAGCCCCCAGGCTGCACTCCCCCCGGGAGCCCGCAGGCTCCTTGAGGGCACGGGCTGGGCCTGTCGGGCCTCCTACTATATCCCTGCTCCTGACCGGAGCCCTGGGGATACCCAGTGTGAATCCACCCTCATGTTAGAAAGTGGAGGCCCCGGCCTTCTGCTGTCAGGGGTCACCAAGAGCCAGCAAAGGGGCTACAGGAGCCCAACCCCTGAGCTCCAGCCCCCTGGGGCCTATCTGTTGAGAGCTGGGTCGATTGAATGGATGCACCGGGTGCAGGATGCTGAGAACAAGCCCAGGTCACGGCCTGCCCTGCTTAAGGAGGGCCAGTCCTCTCTGGCCCCACCCAGGGCACTGGAACCCCAGGATCCTGTCAGGGTGGTGTGAAGATCACCTGCTCCTTTGCTCTTTTCTAAGCCTCATGCTCAGCTGTGACCTCCGGAATCAGGAGACCCGCCCATAGGATTGGGACCATGTCACAGGACGCACCTCCCGGCCAGGATGCACTTGACACTAGGCCCTGATGCACCCGCAGCGCATCGCTTTAGAGAACCAAGGCCCTGAATGGCAGTGAATCCCCACTGGACACTCGCCCTGCGTGCCAAGGCCACCACCCGCCTCCCTCACCGCTGCCTGCACGCCTGTCCCTGCTGGACCAGAAACTCCATCCGCTCTGGGAGGTGCGGGGGAGGCGGTGGCCCTTTCTGTCAAAGGCCAGCCTGCCTCCCGTGGGCTGAGGGGACTCGCTGGGAGCTAGTACCCTGAAATCTGAGAGTGACTTACAACTTCTCAAGAAGCCGTGTACCGGCCCTCCATCCTGCTTGACCTCTGAGTAGCAATACGTTGAGAGACTTGGCCTGTTTACAGTGGCTGATCTGAACTCCAGCTGTGTTGCTGTTCCAAGAACTGGTCCTAAAGCTCAGGGCATTAGTTTTCAAAGCTGAAGCTCAGCTGGCCTGGAAGTCCAGCCCGAGGGTGAACCTCACTTCTAAACATGTCTGGAGCCACCAAGGCCAAGCACTGGCATCCATATTTATTACGAATGGTTTAAATGCAGCGAAAGTCAGTCAGCCCGCCTATTGTCTAGTAATGAGCTGCAGCTTGTCAGAGGGAGCTGTGGAGGAATGTTTACCCCAGAGCTGGGCGGGCAGCTGGCCCAGAAGTCCCTGGCCTCACAATGGGGAACCCCAGAGGCCATCAGCTTCCCTCTTCCCAGTCAGCAGCACCTGCCATGCCCAGGTGCGGGGCCAGAACCTGCCTCCTTGGGGCCTAGGTCTAGACGGACCTGGATGGGGGGGGGGGGGGGGAGGAGAGGGAGCAAGCGGGGTTTTGCAGGATGGGAGGCAATGGGGTGTCCTAGGGGCTGCACTGGGGGAGTAGGGGGGCGGAGCAGACGCGGGTAGAGGCCGGAGGAGTTGGCCTACCCGTGATCCCTAGGAGTTCTGGCAAACAACCAGACCCAGGGTTCACTCTCTTCCTTGCTTAGGCCAAAGCTGACTCTACTGCACGCAGAGGGGGGAGCACTTTCACGAGCCCCCTCCCCCGGTATCCTGGCTCACGCCAGTTCTGGGCTAGGCCCAGCTCAGGCCTCTCTCAGGAGCAGGTCTTGGTCTCCCAAGTGACGAACCGAGCCTCAGAGGGGATTGGGTTGTCCCCAGCACAGAGTGTTTGGCGACAGAGCTGGGTTCTGAGCCCCGGGCCCCCCAGCTCCCGGCCTCCCGCCCAAGCTGCTGTCCAGCCCAGGTTACCCGGAGCCGCACTTCATCGCAAGGTGGCTTTTCACCTTCTTCCCTTTCTCCTCTAAAGAAACATTTTCACCTTTCTCCTCTCTGCCACCATCTTTTTTTTTTATATGCATAGAGAAGTGGGGTACAAGCCAGAGGCATAGGGGCAGTGAGAGGCTTCACCAGAGACAGAGTGGGGAGCAGAACAGGCAGATGGACAAAGTACACTGCTGAGGGGAGCAGCGGCGGGTCAGGAGAGGTCTGCCGCGCCCGTGGGTCACCTCCGGGCCGGGGATCGAACTCGCACTGAAGTGGCTGTGGCCAGCTTGCGGTGCTGCGTCCTCGCCTGTTGAGCCACAGGGAGGGTCCTCTGCCACCATCTTAAACCTGCCAAGCACCACAGGACCTTTCAGACTTCCAAAATTGCCAGCCCTGTGCTGTGTCCGCAGGCCGGGAGTGGCGCACGGCTTTAGAGCCTAGTGTGCCTGGACACGCTCGTTACGCTAAGCCACCGGAAGTCACTGTTGCAGTGCTCCGGTGCTGAGTAAGAAACTGCCTTAAATTTTAGCGCCTTAAGACAGCTACAGTCTCATTTTGCTCACAGACACATGATGTGCTGGGGCTCTATAGATACAGTTCTCTGCTCCACAAGGCATCGGCCGCAGTGGCTCAGCCGGACAAAGGCCTGCAGGCCTCGGCCTGGCTTTCTCTGTGGGTGTCCCAGGGCGGCTCGGGCTTCCCACGCATGGGGGGCACATTCCGGGAACATGGCGCGACCTTGACTTAGCAACCCCCTGGGGTCACCGCCACTCTTGGTCTGGGCAATCTCAGCCCCACCCAGGTTCAAGGGGAAAGGATATAGACCCCACCCTTGATGGGAAGCGGGCTGGAGTCACGCGGAGCATGTAGGTGGGGGTGTTCTGTGGCCACCCTGGGGAGGCACAGTGCACAGAAGAGCCATGTCGGTGCCCGCTGCTCCTGTGACGGGGCGAGTGTCGGGTCGGTACCAGTCTGTCTCAGAAGGCCTCTGACTCCTGGGTCTCCCTTCTTATAGCAGTAGGCTTTAATTTGGAAAAAAAAAAAAAAAAAAAAAAAACTTTTTAATTTGCTTTTTTTGCTTTTCCCTTCATCTTATTTTTTTGTTATTGGTTCCCCATTCACGGTGATAATAGGAAATTTCTTCTGCCGTTAAGTGACTCGGTGGGCTGGGTGACTGACTCGGTGATGGGAAACCCACGGGGATTACAATTGAGATGAAAAAAAAAATGTACAAAATGATGTAAAAATAAGCTATTATATTATTTAAAAAAAAAAAACACGAGGGCTCCTGAGAGGCAGCAGGAGCAGAAGCGCCTCCCTGTGCCGCACCCTCCGGCGCGCACCTGCTCCGTCCTCTTGCAGCAAAGCTTGAATGTCCACCAGCCGGGAGCGGGTAGCCATCCCAGTTGTCCAGCCTGTGGGCAGCTGTGACGTGGGGGGGAGGGCCCTGGCCAGCTGCAGCGTCCACACCCGGGAGCCCAGAGCTGCTGGCAGAGCTCCCGGCCACCGCCTGTCCCAAGGACAGTCACCATCTTCCAGATCAGGCAGAGGCCGCCTGGCCTGGCGCCTCTCCCCGCCCCGTCTGTGCCCTCGGCGCGTGCGTGTGGCGAGGAGGCCGCTCGTCTCTGGTTCGTCTGTAGGCACCACGACCACGGACGTGTCCCCTCTGGCCTCCCCAAGCATTGCGTATCAGCGGACCCTGCCCACACCCCACCAAGATGGGAGTCGGGTGCACGCGCCGGACACCCCCACAGGTGTTTTTACATCCGCGTGCTGGCCGCAGCTTCTGCTCCGCTCAGCCACGTGCCCACGGCCGGCCGCCAGGCCGCAGTCGTCCTGGTGATCGCCACGTGGCCTCGCGCCGCGTGAATGGAGACTGTATCAACTTTCCCTTGTTCCTGGACATTTGGGTCATTACACACCCAAGTCCTGCCGCCAACATCCTTGTTCCTGTCTCTTGGCCCACGTGTGTTTTCCTTGGGAATCTGCCAGTTGCTACGTCACACGATATGAAACTTTGTTTTAATACATTTCGCTCATTCGCCCGTCATCAGGTGACGAGTGTGTCCACGCCAGGCCCCACCTATTTTAAAGTGAAGGTCGTGAGGAAGGACCCCGGCGATTGGGATGGGGGTGCCCATATGTAGATGATCTGTCCCCTACACTGGCCTCTGACACAGGCCACCATCCGTGCCAGGCAGGGAAGCCGCAGAGGCCTCACACTGTGAAAGAGCTGTCCCTCACGGGGTCTCCCTGGGTGCCTGCCTCCCCTGGGGCCTGGTCCCCAGCATGGCTCCCGGTGCCTGTACGCAGAGCCCACCCTTGCCCACCTGGAGGCAGAGACGGGGGCTTAGACCGTGGGCAGAGCTGGATTCCGTTCAGCACGTCTCTCCTGGGCCTTCCTCCCCCCCAGGCGCCCTGGCCATCCAGAGGTGAGCAGACAGCCCACGGGACTGGCCATTTGTGGCGCGGAGGGGGCAGCCGGGCGCCAGGGTGGTGAAGGAGTTCCCTAAAATGCCACCCTCCTCGTGAGTCACCCCAGCCAGCATTCCCTCGACCTCCAGGAAGGAGGCTGCCCACTCCATTCTCCTCAACTGCCCCAGAGCCGCTGGAAAGCCAGGCCTCCCTGCCGGGTCTCCCTGTGGTGGCCGCCTTTTAGTTTTTTTTATGAAATCTCGCTGTTCTCACAGGGCTTTGATGTCTCAATCGCATTTCTGAAAGTTGTTCCGCTTTGGGGTTTTGTCCTTCCTTTTTTTGTTCTTTGTGGTAGAGGTGGTATGTCTTTCCCCCCCTGAAGCCCTTGAGGTTGCTGGGCTTTATGAGGGGGTTACCTGCCAAAGGGCCCCCTTGACAGCAACCCCCAGGGCTGTGCCTTCTTTCCCCAGGCAAACCCTCATGCGTGAAGGCAGGAACAGAAGAAATCCAAGTCGCCCTGTGCAGACAGGGGAAGGGAAAGAAGGAAAGGAAAAGTTTTTTTTATGGGTCCAGTTTTGTTTTGTTTTCTATTTTTAACATGCCTGAGATCCCCTTTCAGGACAGTGTTTGAAGTGAAGAAAATAACGTCCCTACCACAAAGAGAATGTTTCTAAGAATGGACACAACAACTTCCATTTCTGGTCACATGGAAGACTAGGTGTCTTCCAGGGTGGAACTAAAAAATATTTTTTGGAAACCTTTTTGAGTTCTTGGTTGGTCTGTTGGGAAAGGGAGCGAGATTCTGGCCTGAGATAATCAGGAAGTTCAATCCAGAGAGTGGCCCATCTCTGCTGGGGTTTGCCGTGGGTATCTCGGCCACGGCAGCTCGGTGGTCCGACACTGAGGAGAAGAAACACAAGGCCTGTAAGAGCCGAGAGGTGGGCGGGAAACTTCCTGTGAAGCCAGGATCCCAGACAGATCAGGCTATGGCGGGTGAGGCGGAGGCGTGTGGGGCAGGTGGTGCCTGAGAGGTCGGGAGAGATTTACCATCATCATTAGAGCAAATGAAAGTCCGCGAAGAACACCTTGGCCCGAGTTTGTTCTCATGTGTGTCTGGGGCCAGGATTTACACCTTGTGTGTTATTAACCCCCACCACCACCACCCACCACCACTCATAAATTTTAACCAAATACCCGGTGAGAGCGCTCCCAGTGGAACTTACCCGGTATAGAAGTGTTTTATAGCTGAAATGTAGTTATGTTCAAAGCAAATTTACTCAAACTCAAATTGTATCTTTAAAATGTTGCATTTTATGGTCTATAAATTATACCACAGTAAAGCTGCTTAAAAAAAAAAAATTCCCCCTACCATTCTTCTTGCCATTTGTTGGGATTTTTTTTTTTTAACATGTCAAAGCATAGTAATAAAGTTCTCATCCTGTCTTTCATTTGCATTTTTCATGTTTTTTTTTTCTAGTGTCATTGCCATTGTTTATAAATCTGATTTTTAAATTGGGGGCTTTCAAAATATTTCAAAAGTGAAAATTGAAAACTTTCTCTTTTAAAACAATATCTAGCAATTCAGTGGACAAAAAAAAATCACCATAATAGCCATTGATGGTCACACACATACACATTTCTCACTTCCCTCCCCTTAGGTAACCAACAGTTCACAGTTGGTTCAGCATCATTTTTAAATGGGTATATGATTTTCCATGTAATGAGGGGAATCTTACTCAGAGTATTCCTATATTTGTTGGCATTTAGTTAGTTTCCTGGCCAGGCTATTTCTTTTAAAACAGGTACAGCAAAAGATTCCATCCAAGGCAATTCCGAGCAGCCCATCTGTGTAATACTCGGGTGATTTCTATAATATCGAGCACAGGCTGTAAATTAGACATCAAAATTTCGGGGTAAATTTTAAGTCAGAGCAGTGACCAGCATATACTGAGGGCCACGGTAAATGCTTTGCCTGTCCTCGTTTAACCCCAGACACCCCGGGCTCGGACACTTCCCAGTGTTACAGGTGGAATCACATGGGCCTCACCCAGGGTCAGCGCTGTCTAGTGCAGAACTGGGTTCTGAGCCCTCGTGGGGTGTTGGGGGGGCCGCATCGCTGGACAGCTTGTATTTTCCTGTTTCACCGAAGTTGGGTGACCACCATCTCAGCCTGCTCTGCCAGGAAGCAGGGCAGTGTCAGGGGATTCTCTGCTAGTTGGTTATTCTTTCAGCTACCGTTTGCACACCCGACATGTTAGCTTCTCACTCCAAGAGGGATGGGCATCTTCCGCATTTTTCAGATGAGGAACACGAAGCCCAGAAAGGTGTTTAAAAAAAAAAAAATACCATGCCCAGCACAACACCGAGGAGGGACCCAGACCCAGGTGTGGGGGACTCCCCCCACCCCACCTCTGGCCTCTGGGCTCTGCTGCCCATAGCGGGTGGCCTGTGTCTCCAGCAGCCGCAGGGCAGGACATCACCTCACTCTGCTTTTGTCTCCCCCCCCAGACAACAGCGACCTGATCGCCTGCACGGTCATCACCAAGGACGGCGGCATGGTCCAGCGGTTTCTGGCTGTCGATATTTACCAGATGAGTCTGGTGGAGCCGGACGTGTCCAGGCTTGGCTGGGGAGTGGTCAAGTTCGCAGGCCTGCTGCAGGTAAGGAGCCCAGTTACTCCGGAAGCCCTTCTCAGCTGTCTGCAAACGCCCACACCCGAGAATCACTTTACAGCGCATCTCTGAACAAACTAGGGCAACGCAAACAGATTCTCTTTGAAAAAGTTAAACTGTCGCAGAGAAAAGGGCCAAGTTCTGTTTGACAAAACCCTCCATTCTCTGAACTTCCTCCTCCATTTACCAATATGAGCCGTTCAGATCTGGTGCTTTGCCAAATTATAAATACAACCACTTGAGCCACTTTGGAAAACCGTGTGTATACACTTGACAAGGGGTGCGTCTGTATAGTTTTGGGGGAGTCACACTGTATGGATACTAAACTTGGCTTTTTTCGTCTCGGAGCTGACGGCGTTCAGGTGTCCAGCAAGCCATGGTTAGCCAGTGCCCTGTGGCTCTTTCACCTTTACAAACAGGCTGCTAGGAACAGAATCCTGCTTAACTTCCTTGTGTACTTGGCCAGGGTTTCCCTAGCCGGATACCGAGGAGTCTGAGCCGCCCACTTTCAGTGTCCACAGACAGTGCCAAATTCCTCTCTAAAGTGATCGCTGGCATCAGCCATTTATGAGAATTCCCTGGCCCTTGACCCTCCCCAGCAGGCTGGGTGCTGAATTGCCAAGCGCTGAGCTGAGTTCATACGGCCCGTTTACCTGGAGTGACTAGTGCCAGCGTGTTGATTGACTGAGGCCTAGAAACAGAAGGGTTGAACAGGCCTCCCGCCCACATCCTTGGCATTACCCCGCAGACACTCCTGGCCTGCTCCCAGGCAGTCTGCTCCTGCTGGCTGGCCAGCCCTGGCTTGCCGGCCCATGCCCGCCCCCCCATGTAGGAGGAGGCTGTGGCCATCTCTTTCTCAAGATCTTTCCCTTAAGAAATATCTTTCCTGGGCCCTCCCGGTGGCGCAGCAGGTTAAAGCACAGCACTACAAAGCTAGCTGCAGCCACTTCACGAGTTCGATCCCCCGCCAGGGGAAGTGACCCACATGGCGCAGCAGACCTCTCCTGATCTGCCCGCTGCTCCCCTCAGCAGTGTGCTTCGACAATCTGCCTGTTCTGCTCCCCACTCTGTCTCTGGTGAGTCCTCTCACCGCCCCTCCACCTCTGGCTTGTACCCCTGTTGCTGTGTGTGCATAAATAAATAAATCGCTTTTTTTTTAATAATATCTTTTACCTAGGGGGATGTGAGAAACAACTCTATGAAAAATTTTTCATTTAGGAAGATGCCCACGCGTGTAAGAGGCTGTCCATTAGGTGACTTTTAGTGCTTCTTGTTTATCTAGACTTATGATCAATTTCCTTTAGAATTTAGTGTCAGGAAAGTGTTTTTCTCCCTCAAAAGACTAATATGTGTCCTCCATCAGACAATGAAAGCCATGTGAGCTTGTTTTTTTTGGTTGTCTTCCAGCAGCGGCTATTTCTCAGGCCATTACTACCTGCCAGGTTGTCCGTTTTAAATGCGTAATATCTCAGTGAGTCCCCACTGCAACATTTGACGCAGGTATTATTTCCAAAGAGCCTGTGCGCCAGTTAATGACTGGGAATAAGAGTCTGTAATCGACCTGTTTTTCCCCTCCTCTAGACTTTCTGGTATATTGTGTCTGCCTCCCATTTCACTTATTTTAAAGCCCCCGCCTCCCCCCTCCCCATCTTAGTGGGAAGCAAGTTCTTTGTATAGAATCCAGCCTGGGGGTTTGGTTGGGTTCATCCATACTACACTTGAAATCAGATTATGATTCTCTTCCCCCACCTTTTCAACTCTGCCCAGTGGGCCCTCCCTGTCCCAGTGCTGAGGTTAACCTTCTTCAAGGACCAGAACTCTGGAGACAGACAAACGGGTACCAGTGATGGCCCTTCTTAGGAGAAGCAAGGAAGAAATGGGTCAGTAGGCGACGAAGTGTATCTCAGGTCATGCCAGGTGGCCAGAGGGATTTGGATTCATTATCTCTGGTTTCTCAGAAGAATCATTGACCTTTGGATTGCCCGAGCCCTGAGAGGCTGGTGTGCCACCATCCACTAATGGCTCCAGGCCTCACAGGTGGGTACCGGCCTCTACGACCAGTATCGGCTTCCTGAGCCCGCTGTGCTGGGCCCCCATCCCGCCCGCCTGGTCTGGTCTCTGCCCAGTCTCTGCCTCTCAGACTCAGGAGGCCACGTCTCCTCAGACCGAAAGCAAAGTTGGCCTCGGACCATCTCTTTCTAGGCAAACAGGCACCCCACAGCCTCGAGTGGCGTCCCTCCTCCTCACACTAACGGACGCCTTTCTGTCTCCTCTCCCCGCAGGACATGCTGGTGACGGGCGTGGAGGATGACAGCCGCGCCCTGAATATCACCATCCACAAGCCTGCGTCCAGCCCCCACTCCAAGCCCTTCCCCATCCTCCAGGCCACCTTCATCTTCTCCGACCACATCCGCTGCATCATAGCCAAGCAGCGGCTGGTCAAGGGCCGCATCCAGGCGCGGCGCATGAAGATGCAGAGGATCGCCGGTGAGTGGCCGCCGCGCACCCCCTTAGCCCGTGGGGGCGGGACAGCCGCCGGCCGCCGGTGTGGTTCTCGTTGACCGCGAGAGCGAGCGGTGGCTCCTCGGAAGTGGACGCGTGGTAGTGAGAGAGCGGGGCTTCCGCTCAGAAGGGTTTGAGTCTAGAAAGTTTCTAGGACTCAGGGAAGAGCAGGAAGACCAGGCCGCAGTGTGTGAGTGCGCCCGCGGGGCGGTTCCTCACTGCTGCCCACCCCAGCTTCCTCCAAGGCACTGCCACCTCCCTCCACCGCCGCGGGGCGAAAACACCTCCGCAGATCAGCAGGGCCTGGTCTGCCCTTTTCACGCCGCCGAGTGAGCTGCCCAGTCAGACGGGCCACCCCGGGGCTGGCCTCGGACGCTCTGCCCGGCCCTCGCTCAGGCGGCGCTGCTTGGGCCGTGGCCAGGACCAGCCCGGACTCGGAAGTGCGTTTCCTTTCACAGGAATCATGGTGGATTTCTGTGGAAGCCGACCCGGCCCGGCGTCAGGTCGCGGGCGCCTTAGCAGTGGAGGCTCCCGGGGTGGGGTGCCTGCAGGCAGGGGCCGTGCGGGCGCTGGGGAGGAGACGCCTCTCAGCTACAAAGATGAGCGTCTTTGTGCAGACGCCAGTGCCTTTCGGTCAGCCCCACTGGCCACCTGGGAGGACTTGGTCCTGGGAGGATTTCCAGCCCGCCGGGGGAGGAGGGCGCTTCCCCAGGGATCACCCAAAAATAAACACGCGGAGGGCTGGGTTTCAGCGCCCTGCGGGCTGTGTTCTCCTCCGCGGCTGGCATCCCCCGCGCGCCCATCTTATTTCCCACTTAGCTGAAACTTGGCCCGCAGAACCATTACAGAAGCATTTTGTAATGTGCAAAGTGACTTAAATCATTCAGTCCTTTCTTTGAAGATTTATTTTCAACTTTTTTTTTTAAATGTAAAGCTATTTCTCACAGCTGGCATGAAGGCTAAATATTTCATTTGGAAATTGAGAATTAGGCTGTCAAGTGGCTGTTAGATCTAACGCCTTGGGTGTTTCTTATATTGATTTAAAAAAAAAAAAAGCCTCCAAATTGCTTTATCATGAGATTTGTTAGGGAAGGGAGGACGGCTGTCACGTGACACCCGCGGGTGCACACGTGCTCCTGGCACGCGGCCTGGCGCCTGCCCTCCCCCAGCACCTGTGTGGACCTGTAAACTTGCAGGGCAGAGCTGACCCCATCCCGGGGCCGGGCGAGGGTCTCTGTGTGGATGCTGAGGGGCCAGTGGACACTGGCCCCGCACCCCTGAACCCCTCCCCAGACACGGGTCGTGTGCTGACCTTGGGCGGGACCTTGCTGTTACGCTGGTGTTGCCAGCTCGAGGGGCCGGCGGCCTGCCCACCACCTCCCACAGCCACGTGCCCGGGCCTCCGCGGCTGCAGCCCCCCCCAGCACGCACCGCGGTGTTGTTTGCTCGCAGCCCTCCTGGACCTCCCGATCCAGCCGACTCCCGAAGTCCTGGGCTTTGGCTTCGGCTCGTCCTCGTCCGCCCAGCACCTGCCTTTCCGCTTCTACGACCAGAGCCGCCGCGGCAACAGCGACCCCACGGTGCAGCGCTCGGTGTTCGCGTCGGTGGACAGGGTGCCGGGTAAGCAGCCCCTCCTGCCTCGTGCTCCCGGACAGGGCTCTCCCCCGAGACAGCCTTCTGGCGGAGGCCCGCGGCCCAGGACTCATCAAGTGCGCCAGAAGGTTGAACGCAAACCCCAGGGAGAAATCCCCATGTTCGCTGCCTGGGTTTGGTTTTCTAGACATTGGTTAGGGTGTGGAGGAACTTCCGAGAGCCTCGGCTGAGAAGTTTCTTGGAAATTTCTTGGAAATACTTAAATTATTAGGAGGTGGTGGGAGAGTCAGTTCCTTCTCCCTGTAAAATGACTAGAAAGAGGACACGGGGTTTCCTGTCACATCCCCTGAAGAGGTGGAAAGGAGAGGGCCCCTGCCCACGGGGGCCGCCAGTGTCTTCGGGACTTCTCTGCCCACTCTCACCAGAGGCCATCCCGGACTCCCCACCTCCCCC
>NW_004567133.1:14943331-14959652 GCF_000260355.1 Condylura cristata | reverse complement strand
TGGGAAGACTTGTCTTCCTTGGTCTGACGTGTCTGCGTTAAGTGAATCCATGTACACCCCCATCCCACAAGAGAGCCAGAGGACTTCCTCTGGCTTAGAGAACTTGAGGCAACTGGCACCCGCCACGCAGCCGCCCCAGGCTGTGGGGTGCTGGCAGAAATAAGGCGTCAGAACCTGCCGGTCAGGCCCCACCCCCAGCCCCAACCAAGTCACTGTTGCTCTTTGATTTTCCACTTTGGAAGATCTACACCGCAAGCATCTGATTTTTAAACAGACAAGGTGAAATGAGAAATGTGTGTGCTTTGCCCCGAAGTGGCCGGTTGGGTTCCTCGCAGGCACTTCCCGCGGCTTGGCGTGTCACGCACGTGTCTGGCTGCCCGCACGCCGGCGTGGCACCGTCTGCGGGCTCTGCTCCTTGCCTTTCTTCACGCAGCGAGTCAGCCTGACGTGCTCGTGTTGGGAAGGCCACCCTATGCTCGCTAATTGCCGGACCGTATTTTACCCTGATGGGCCACAGTCATCTCTCAGGACATCTTGCATGGGGGGACGCTGGGGTTATTTTCAGTGACACTGCTCTTCCGTGCCACAGCGAACACCTTGGTGTATCTGTGCGTCACTGTGCAGCTCTCACGTGTCTGTGGGGGTATTCTCCAGCGTGGATCTGTCGGGGCCTCGGGGGAAGTTTCACCTTCGCGGAGGTCATCCCGCCCCACACTGTTCTTAAACCCATCTCGGGCTGCCAGACTGCCGCAGCGGCCTGTTTTCTGCTATGAAGTGAGAGGTGGTTCCGCCCACCCCAGGTTCTGGAGGCGTCTTTGTGGTCTTCATGTCGAACCTCCTCCGGGCTGCGTCATGTTCTCTAGAGATGTTGACTAAATACAGATAAATGCTGACAGGGAGTCTCCGTTAACCAGATGCAGCTCTCTTACCACAGAAGTCACATCTTTCCGCTCCCCGGGGCTTCCTTCAGCTCGGGATTGGATGGGTTAAGGAGAAAGCCCAGGCCTTACTTCTGCTCCAGCCCCTTTTGGAAGAAATTGGGTGTAAATAAATAAGCAGAGCCAAAAGTCACATTCTTGAGCATCAGCATAATCATCTTTCTGTTTGCAGAAAGCTTTCTAATGACTTATTCCTTATTTCTGTAGCCTGCCTGGGCCCCCGGGAAGGGGTGAGGTCACCCAAGGCTGAGGGGTGGAGGGGTGGAGGGGGCGTGGCCCTTTCTGCAGTGGCCTAGGTCTGCGTGACTCGGGACTGGAGCTGCCGGGGCGCCCAGTTGCAGACCCGGGGGTTGGGGGGTGTTGAGACTGTGGCGAGGGAGAGGTGGCCAGTCTCTCCCCCGCAGCGCCCGGAAGCGCTGCTTACAGGCGTGGGGAGGGCATTCTCCCATGTGCCCCCAGGGAGGCTGCTCTGGACCCCTGGGGGAGAGTCCTTCCTGCCTTGACCTGGGCCTGAGATGCCTGCGACCTAAAGAGCAAGTTCAAGCCACCTTGCCCCAGCCAGAGGAGAGGGGGGTGCTTCCCCCGCCCCGGCCTGGCCACCCGCCGCCTCAGCCCTCGCCCCCGACACGCCCCTCCGCATCTGGAAATCCTCCTTCCATTTCCACGCCCCGCGCCCACGCTGACCTGCTCTGCCTTCACCCTCTCTGCCCCTCTGGACCACGGCATCTCCCCCGCGGTCACAGCAGCAGCCTCTGGCTTCCAGTCAGCCAGGGAGAGCCACTAGAACCTACACGAACTCGTGTCCCGTCAGCCCCTAAGTGGTTCGGCAGCCCCAGCAGCTCCCGTCGCCCTGAGAACGAAGCTCAGGCGTCTCCCTCTGCGCCTGTGTGCCGGAGGCTTGGCCCACGCCCCCACCCGCGCCTTCCACACCAGCTCCCCCAGCTCCCCCCGCCGCCTGCCCTGTTTCCAACTAAGTGCTTCTCAGAATTTTGGTAAAAAAAAGTAAAGAGCCCAAAGAAATTTGATGTTTCTGGTGTAGAAATTAAACTGAGAAGCGCTCCAGATACTTATTTACTTAAAAATAATAATAAGCCCCATCATGTCTGAACCCACACAGCATAGCTTTTGACGAACGGTAGCTGCCCCCCAAACTGGCTTATTTTTTTATATCTTTTTAATAGATCCCTGGGCTCTCATGTCTGCCTCTGCTGTCGATCTTGTAATAGTGTTAGTTGCTTCTGGAAAACTCTTCTGTCTTCTGAATGTAAAAGGCAAATGCCCCCTGGGGCGCCCCAGACCACACTTTGAGAACCACCCCAGAGTCACACAGTTCTCCTGCCTCAGGGCCTTTGCACCGGATGTTCTTCCCAGATCTTAGTTGTGGCCGCCTCCTGCTGCTTGCCCAAACCTCAGTCTACAAGCCACCCCCGTGGGCAGCCCCCGTAAGCTTACCCTTCCCCCCGCTACTTCCGCCTGGTTTGTTTCCTCAAGGCACCGCGGTTCCGCCTGGGTGACATATCCGCGCACCGGCCACAGTCTCTCTCCTGGGGGGAGCGACCTGCCCCGCTCACGGCGGCGTGTGGGCTCCGCGCCGTCTCTCATACTCGCTGGGTGACAACTGAGCACGCCGGCTCCCTGCCCCTCCCAGGAGCGGCGCCCACTGGACAGCAGGGGCCATTTCCTCCGGCCCTGGGCACTGGCGGTTTCCCCGTGGCCCTTCAACAGGGCTAGCTGAAGTAGCCTCCCCTGCTGAATTTCTGCCCCCAGCACGTGAGAGGCGCCCGTGACAGCCTTGGGTTGGTGGCACATCAGAGGAACCCCATTGCCCTCGGCTTGCCCAGAGCTTGGCGAGCGCCGCAGGGTGGAGGGGCGGGCGGGGGACGGGGGCTCGTGCTCCGGACCGGGGTTGCCCAGGTGTAGCGTCCGCAGCTGCCGCGGGGCCGTGAGCGCCGCTGCGTGGCCTCCCCACCTCCTGCGAGGTCCTGCGAGGTCCTGCTCGGGGTCCCCGGCCACATGGGCGGCGCTGCTGCCCACCGCAGGCGAGGGATCCTGGCGCCGCCTGGGGGACACGGCGAGGGTCGGCGGCCGTGCTTTCCCACGCGCTCCTGGTGCAGCTGCCCGCCCAGGTGATTGTCATAGGCCCTTCGTCTCCCTTTGAAGCTATAAATGATTCAATTTGATGGAAATATACCTCTCATTTCCTCGGAAGAGATATTAAAGTAGAATATAAATCAGAGCTAATAGGTGACTGGCCACTTCGGTGTATTTCTCTGCTTCCATTTGGCTTGGAAAGAAATCACGAATTCTACTCACTGGTCAGTTTTACAGTCATGGCCTCGCCCCACAGAGGTTTTGGCGCCCCGGAGCGGGGGCCTGGGGCCACCTTGCCGGGAGGGCGGGTCCGCACCGGCCCTGCGTGGGGCTGGGAGCCACCCTGCCTGGGCCGGCTGGAGCTCGGCCTCGCGGTTCTGGCCCTCGCCTCCTCTCCCACCAGCCAGATGGCCATAGGTTGCCAGAACCCGCCCTTGGGAGCAGGGTTCTAGAAAACGGGGTGCTCTCCATAACATCAAGGGAACCAAAAGACCCAGAGCAGAAGCTGTTCCCCAGCAGAAGCCCTAGGCATTGCGCGCAGCAGCTCCTGGCGCCCTGGAGGCGGGGTGCGAGATGGAGGGGAGACTGGGACAGTGCCGTCCCTCTTTGGTGGGGTCTTGATGGCGTGACCAGAAGTGACTCCGCCCACCTTGCTTGGCCATGGTCACTTCCCAGCGCCCGTTTAGTTCCCGAAGCAGGGACTGACTGCCTCTTTCACTGCGCCCCACTCCGGCCCCCAGCCCCCTCTATGCCCCGTTGGCACCTGTTTCTCTTGGCCTCTTTGTCAGGGGCACAGCCCCGCATCTCAGCTGCAGGCACTCGTATCCAGTCGGGCCCCGACCTGGTGCTACATTCTGATGGGAGCCCTTGGCAAGGGGTGTTCCTTCTCAGCATCAGGGTGTTGCTTATATATACCGCTGGGGTGAGGGTAACCCAGCCCAGCCCCCTCTGGCCACAGCTCTCTCTCTTATTTTAAGATTATTTATGCATATAGAACAGGGGTACAGGCCAGAGGTGCAGCGGGGTGAGAGGATTCCCCAGAGACAGAGTGGGGAGCAGAACAGGCAGATCCACAAAGTACACTGCTGAGGGGAGCAGTGGGCAGGTCAGGAGAGGTCTGCGGTGCCATGTGGGTCAGCTCCAGGCCTGGGGATCGAACTCTCACTGAAGCACCAGCAGCCAGCTTGGGAGGGCTCAGCTCTCTTTTTAGAAGGAGGAGAGAGAGGTCACATCACCTAAGACCGGCCTCTGAGAGTGGTCGACTCCGTGGCAGTTACTGCATTCACAGGTTGGGCCACCGTCCCCTCTCCTGCCTCCCAGACATTCTCATTGCCCCCCAATAAAATCCACTCCAAGGAAAGCTCACTCCCCTTCCCCACCCCCTCCCAGCTCTGGCAGTCACACATCTGCTTTCCGTGTCTAGGGATTCACATCTCGGGGCAATGCATGGAAACCGCAGTGGGTGGCCTCACGCAGCACCGATTCTGGCGCCCCAGGCTGCCCGCGGGTCCCTTGCCACGGCCCAATCGCAGCGCTCGTGTGCGGAGCCCACACTTAGCCGTCGTTCTTGCGTCGATGGTCTTGTGTGTCGTTTGTACCTGTTGGCGCACGTGAGCAGAGCGTGCAGCCTCTGTGTGGACACCTGTGTCCAGGCCTGTGGGCGTCCACCTCGGAGCGGCGCCACTGGCTCACGCCGCCCACCTTGGCGGGGCTTTTGCCCTGGCCTTCCCGTGAGTGGGGTTGCCCCACTTGCCGCTTGCCTGGTCCCTGCCCTTTGCCGGGGTCCCCTCTCTCTTCCCTCGACTGCAGACAGAGCGAGCGGGAACTTGACAGTTCTCAAAGGCGGGGTGGGGGGAGTTCAGGGTCTGCTTCCCCCCCGCCAGCTGTAAACTGCAGCGGGCCCGACAGCGTTGCTCACACCTGGCCTGGTGCCTGTGTGGCCGGCCGGCCTGAGGCTCCAGCTGTGAGTTGGCCCTCGCCCCGGAGGGGCCAAGCTCTGCCGTCCTCTCGTGTCCTGTGCCAACAAGGTGGGACTTAGAGAAGGGCTGCGGGCCTCCGCCTCAGGGTGGCCTCCCACTCCTCAGCACAGAGAGCTGTGCCTTCCTCAGCCGTTACCTTTATCAGAGGCAGCTAGACCTGCCCTATCAGTCACTGAGTGACCAGGCCACTTGAGAGTTCTGGGGAAAGGCAATTCCAGAGCCAGCCTTTGGCAGCTGGACAATGAGGAAGAATGCAGAGTTCACAGTGTGCTGGGAGCCAGCCCAGCTGACCACGGAGCCTGGAACAAACATCCAAAAATGAAGGGGGGAAGAATCGATGTTTGATTCATAGATATCAGTCTGACTCCTCCCCTGGGAGCAGCGCACGAGCTGCTGATGTCATCCGCAGCACAGCGTCCCAGACACAGAGGTTTTGGGCCGTTGTTTTCTTATTTCTGGTGATAAAATTGGAGCCAGTGTTCTCCTTCCAGCTCCCCAAGACAAATATAAAAAAGCCCTCTCTGGAGTCACCCCGGCGGACGTCTCCTGGGTCAGCTCCCTGGTCAGCAGGCCCCTGCGTGGGTGAGTGAGGGGAAGCCCATCAGACCCTGGGGCCTTTCGTCTTTAAAGCAGATGGTGTTGCGCTGCTCGGCTTTTTCTGGAGTGTTCTCACACCAGCCTCCAGCCACCTGCCTTCCCCTTTTCCTTTTCTGCACTGAGGAAGTGTCCTGCCCTAGGTCACACCCACCGCCCCAACTCCATGGAAGCTTTGAGCTCAGGTCTGCAGAGTCAGCCTGAAGCCCCACACCAGGCCTCTTTGTTCCTGGCTCCGTTTTGCCGCATCTGGAGTGAATTTTCCTTTTCTGACTTGGGACAGAAAGGCCACCGACGGCCTCCTGCGGCCTCCCTGGTATCGGACAAAACCCATTGTTGACTCTGCTCCTAAGTGTGTTTTGGATAGAGAATTAGAAAGTCGTCTATTTTTGGAAGTGTGGGCGATAGTCTGACCGGAAGAATTAACTATTCCTGGGCACTTCCTCCAGAAGACTCTGGTAGGTGGTATCGCTTGCCCTGTTCTTCAGAAACAGGCTGGGCCAAGGTCACAGAGCCCTCGTGGGCTGGGCCGATCCCACTGCCCGCCTTGCTGCAAGACTGGCATCTGCCGTGACGGTGCTGCCGCCGTCTCTGCGTGTCAGAGGTTGGCAGGACCGGCCCTCGTTAGAGGGGGCGTTAGGGGGGCCCGGGGGACAGAGCCCACCCTGTGCCCATCTGCTGCCTCCTGCCGCTGCCCAGCTGGGGCCCCTTCTGGGCACTTTTGTTCCCGGCCTGTCAGGACCAAGAGGCTAAAACAGGACTCCAGAGTTCTGCCTGAGCAGAAGCAGTGGGGGCTGAGCGCCTCCAAAGCCGTCTGGTAATTGTCTCTGAACTCAGCCTTCAAGTGGCTGGGCTGGGAGTGGGGCCCAGAATCCGCCGGAAAATCAGCTGTGGTTGGAGCACCGAGGCGCCCTGCTCACCAGGCTTCTCCGGGAGCCCCCAGGGCAGCAGCAAAGAGGGTCTCGCTGAGAAACTCCAGCCGGCAAGGGAAGACTGTCCCAGATCCGCCCGCAGGCTCCCTCACCTGGAATGCGCCCCGGGAGACCCTTTCCCAACACCACACAGCACTTGCCGTCTGAGGAGCCCTCTTGCGAAACGTGGCACGCAGCTCTGCCCTGAACCAGCCTTTGGCGGGGGAAAGGGGGCAGGGAGGAGAGAACAGTTCCGAAGAATTGAGTGTTGCTTCACTTTTCGGGGTCATTACTCACCTCAGGGCACTGTGCCAGCTCTGCATCCAGAGCCTCTGGTGACAGCTGTACGTCAGAGCAGGGGACACCCCGTGGCGCGTTTGAGGGGCGTGTGGATGGACACCGAGCCCCAGCTTCACCCATCCTTGACCTTGGCTGAACCTGTCCTGCCCTGTGACCGGGCGGGCCCGGGGGGGGGGCTGCCTTCTGCAGCACAGACGGGCATGCGCCAGGCGAGGAGCGCAGGCGGCCTGGGGGCGCAGCCCCTGCCAGTTCCCGCCCAGCCTCTCGGGACCCGCCAAGCACGTTTATAACAGAGCAGTTGGGAAAGCTGCCCCAGAACAGGATGCTGTGAACCTCCCCACTCTGAAGTGAGAGGGCTCACAGCTGAGCCCCAGAATCCTTTTCCCGCCTCTTCTTTCTGTTCCTCCATTGTGGGGCTTCCTTTCTCGGCAGCTGTGTCTGTCCGGCGAGAGTCAGCAGAATGCAGGGCCCAGCGCCGACCGCCCCCGGCCTTGCTGCTTCACTCACTTCCCAGGCCTGAGGCTGTGCAGAGGGTTTGCACTCCTGAGCTGTGAGCCTGAAGTGGCTGTGATGGCAAAGCAGACAGGCTGTGTATTTTCCCACAATTCAAAGGAACCCATGTGGGGGTGGAAACACTGGCTCCCTCCTTGAGCACTTGTGAATGTGAAATGCTCTGTCGGGAAGCCCAGCTACGGGCCACCCACCTCAGTGTTGTCGTTAGCGCTGACCCTTGAGACCCCAAATAACAGATTTTCTGCACGTGAAAGCAGCGTGCCCATGGCCGCGCCGTGAAGAACACAGACCCGCAGCTGTGCAGACTTGGCATTTGAGAAAGGCTTTAATCCGACGTTGTAAAACACAGGCACAGCGTTCTGCAGGAGGGCCGGGGAGGGTCCTGTGGTGTGACCTGCCTGCGGCCCGCAGCCCACAGCAGAGCCAGGCCAGCAAGCAGAACTCTGTGTCCTGTGGCCCAGCACACACATCAGCGCCCCCGACCCCGCCCCGCGGGCCGGGAGACCAAAGCCAGCAGCCGAGCGCGGGCTTGTGGCCGTAGGTGCAAGTCTGCGCCTCAAGGAACAGTCCGTAAAGTCATCCGAAGAGACTTTTTCGAGGAGGTTTTATGTTTTGCTGCTGCTGCCACCGAAGCCGAGCATTCTCCCTTGCTGAGGGGTGACGGCCAGTGCCAGGTTGGGAGCCTTGTCTGAGGGATCAGACGCAGACACTGAGAACATCTCAGCTGGAAAAAGACCACCTGGGTTTAATGTTTGCCTTTGAATTGCTCTGTTTAGACCTTGGAACCCCAAGGGCCTGCCCGCCCCTGCCCGCTCCCTCTGAACAGGGTTTGAGACCCTCTTTCCTCCCTCCCACAAATCAGTCCTAGGCCGGCCTTGGGGACCCGGAGAATGCGATGCCGAGGACGTGGCTTTGCTGGGTGTGCAGGGGGGGAGTTATTAATGCACAAGACCCACTCGGTGAGAGGGAGCACAGCAGACGGAGGGAGTGGGACCCCGAGCGCTCCCGAGTGCTCAGGGCTCACGGGCATGGGTCACTGGGCACCCTACTGCCGTAATGCCTTCGACAAGGGAGGCAAGGAATGGGGGTGGGGAGGTGAGGGAGCATCTGGCACTTTTTAATAGTCTTTTTTCTTAATTATTCTTTTTCAATTTCTTTTTTTATTTGTTTCTGCAGACAGAACTGGGGTACAGGCCAGGGGTGCAGGGACAGTGAGAGGATTCGCCAGAGACAGAGTGGGGAGCAGAACAGGCCGATCAATGAAGCACGCTGCTGAAGGGAGCAGCGGGCGGGTCAGGAGAGGTCTGCCGCACCGTGTGGGTCACCTCCGGGGCGGGGCTGTAACTTGCCCTGAAGCAGCTGCAGCCAGCTTCCCATGCTGCGTCCTAATCCGTTGTGTCTACCAGGGAGGGCCGGAACTGGCATTTTTAAAGGAAGTTGAAACTTTCCAAGGAACTCATAAGACAGGTTCACAAAGTAGGGCTCGGGAAGGGGACGTGCATTCAGCAGGTGTTTACTGAGGCCTCCTGCTGGCTCTGACTGGCCAGGAGACACCTGGGAACCAGGTCAGGCAGGGCCCGGGGCCGGCCCTTGTTGTGGCTGTCTGGGCGTGTTGCCTGCACAGCATGCACCAAGGGAGCAGGTGTCACTCCCTGGGTGGCCTAGCCCAGGGTGGCATAGCCCCGGGGTAGGCGCGTGGTAAGGATAAGGCAGTCCGGAAGAGAGGCGGGTGCGCTGGGAAGGGCTGGGAGGCTCCCGGGAAGCAGCGAACAGCAAGCCGCCGTGGAAGGTTCCAAGGCTCAGGAGCCACGAGCCAGGGGTGCCCTGCGTCAGGAAAGGCGGGGGCAGGAGGGAGCCCGGGCGCTCCGGGCGCCTCTCGGTGCCTGGCGCCTGTGCGGTAGGTGGCGCGCGCCCCTCTGATGGCAAAGAGGAGTTCTGTCGCACAGCCCTTCCGCGGGCCGGTGTCGTCCTTCTCTGACCTTCCCTGGGCATTTCCCGATGGCGCTTGTACCACCTGGCATTTCACTGCCGCCTAAAACCTATGTGAGTGCTCTTTCTCTCCGTCCACGCCTCGGATTTCTCTCTCCCTTTTAATGCTGCGAAGACTAACTGCTTGCTCGTGCTTGCTGCACAGCCCGCGTCGTGTGGGCAAACCTCTGCTTATTCAACGAATCCCCTGTTGACGGATGTTTTAAGTTGTGGCCAGTTGGGGGCCTTAATAATGAACTCTCACGGCGCCTTGCACAAGGTTTTCCCTCAGGTAAGCCACCATGGAGGAAATCCAGAAGTACCTAGGCCGTGGAACTAAAAGGACTTGGTGACGGGTGTCTGGGTGGAGGGATGGGACCCACACGGCCAGTTTGAGGCAATGTCAGGGAGCCCCAGTTTCTCTCCACATGTCCCCTGAGCATTTAGCTGACAGGGGCATTTTGATGACCCCAACTTCGGACCCAGACAAGTCCTCGTCGCTATGAGCGTCGTCCTGCCCAGAGCTGGGATGATTTAAAAGGCTCCCAGGGGCCCACGGGGGTCTTGACCCCCACTAATCTGGGTCTTGTGACCACGGTGGGTGCTTGATGCCCCTAGGGGATCCCTGCTGTGGCTACTGTGGCCCTTTGCTTCCTGGAGCCAGCATCCCACGGCTGAAGTACAGCTTCCCTTATTGGTGGCTTTCGGGCCGTGACATTTTGTGTGAATACGCTTTTCGCCAACGCGCACAGTAGTATTTTTTCAACATCTCAAATTCCCAAAGGGCTGAAAGTCAGTATTTACTCAGGGATACCTCTTCACACTTAAGCCAGCTACCAGAGAAGTCACCAAAGCACACCCCAGGGGCATAAAATCGGGGCTGGTGAATTGACTGGGTCTCCGTGGCCGCCTGTGGTGAGTTCGAGTCTTGAAAGCCCTCTCCGCATCGCAGGATTTCGGGAGTGGATGCTTCCATTGAAACACTGAGTGCGGCTGTGATTTGTGTGACTCCGCCCAGGATATTCAGGACTTAGACTCAGGCCGTTGACCTCTAGCGTCACAGACTTTCTCAAGGGCCCAGAATAAAAGTCTCATTGATGGCCTGCCAGCTGTGTGCTGGGCTCTAGAACATTTGCTTTACATAAAATAAGGAGATAAATGGTAAAAATTACCGCGAAACGTACTTTGCTGTTGCAACTCGGGCTGGAAATCGGAGCCACCTGCCAGACCCCCAGGGCTGACGGGAACAGAGCTTGGTTTCGGACTCCTGCTCCTTCTAGTGCGTCTGTGCGTCTACCTGCTTCCTGAGAAAAAGGTTATCTCTGCTTGGTGTTCTTTCCTTTCCTGCTAAGTTGACTTAAAGGTTCTGTGGAGCTTCTGAGGTAAAGCTGCCCTTTGTTGTGGCTCTGGGCGTGTTGCCGTCACAGGTCGACAGTTGGGCCCCAGGTGCTAGGCCCATGCACACGCTCCAGGCAAGTCCTCATAACCCCCACAGCGGCAGGTGAATGAAACAAGCCTCCGCCAGAGCCTCCCCTCCCCCGCCCCCATTACCTGGCATGTATGCTGAAAGAGTTGACATTTACAAAATTTTGGTGTTTTGGAAAACTGATTTTGAGGGGCCAGCTTTCTAGCCAGACACACACGGGGAGTGGCCGCCAGCTCAGAGCAGTGGTCTTGTGCGCTGACGTGGTGCCCAGGCCGGGGGGCGGGGGGTGGGTGCTGCTCTTCCCTTTTCTGACCGCCCTCTGTCCTCCACCCTCAGCAGATACAGACCCATCCTGTGCCAACTCCGGTCCCTCTAGGGCAGGAGGGGCTTTCAGACTAGCCAAGATAGCAGTGAGAAGCTGTTTAAAAGGAACAGTGTGTGGGAGCCGCTGCCATGAGTGGCTTAGGGGCACGCATCCTGGAGTCAACGCAGGGGCTCAAGCCGACGCCACCCACTGTCCGCTGCCAGCAGTTCCGGAAGGTCCTTGTGCCTCAGTCTCCTCTTCTGTAAAATGGGGCTGTCACCATCAGCCTCCCAGGAGCAGAGCTTCCCCAGTGACAGTCACTGCCCTCGTGGAGGACAGAGCCGGGGTCCCGAGAGCAGAGCCACCTCCCTGGCTGGGCTCCTGGGCCCAGGCCTGGGCTCAAGGCCTTGCAGGGCAGCTGGCCCTGTACCTCCTCGCCAGTGCTGCCAGGTTCTGCTGTGAGAGCCACCAGGGCCAGTGCGCCCGGCTCTGGACACAAGTGCTCTGGAAGCACCAGCTGGGCCCCGCTCGGCCCATAGCTCATACGTGGGGAGAGATGTGCCCGTGTGGCGGCTGCTGTGCCAGAGACCACGGACAGACATTGTACATGGTCAATGGAGTGCCTGGAGCTTGGGGAGCTGAAGTGGGAGGGGGGGTTTGAGGAATTAGGTCGCCAAGGTGGGAGGGAACGGCCAGGGGGCTGGGCTCATTCTGTGCGCTCTGGAGGGGGAGGGGCTGCTGCGCCTGACACTTGTCTGCGCCCATCCTGGCTGCCGGGCGGGGTGTGCACCGGAGGCAGCAGCGTGGGCTGTCGGGGCAGTGACAGGTTCGGGTACAGCTTGCCTGGCTGTGACAGGCCTGCTCCTAAGGGTGGCACTGTCCCCCCACATCATGTAGCAGCTCAGGGCTGGCAAAGCATTGCCCTTTCACGATCTCATCGTGAGGGAGTAGATTGGGGAAACCGAGGCTTGAGGGGCAAAGTGACTGACGAGGTTGCACCCCTAAGAGGCAGTGTTGTGCTTTCCACTCTGGCCCCCAAGCATCATGGAACTGAAGTGGCACCCCTGAAGAGGAGCAGTTCCTGAGGCTCAGCATTGGGCCACAGGTCTCCACCCTGAGGGGTCACACCACGTGGGAGGAAGGCCTGAAACAGGAGGTGCTGCAGTCAGCGGCTGCGTGACTTCCCTCAGGTCACGCGTGTCTGCGGCATCCTGAAACCCACTCCTCGGCCCTCTGGCTCCACAGTCAGCTCAGCGGAGAGTCCAGTGATCCCCCTGGGCCTCTGGGGACCTAAAGACAACCTTGCCCCTGGCGAGCCACGCTGGAGGCCGAGACGCCACAGTCCCACGGCAGCCCCTCCCGTGTGGACCCAGCAGGCTTCTGGGAGGGCTTGCTCCGCAGTCAGGCCCACGATGCCTGTGCGGGGCCTTCAGCGTTTAGTGGTTGTCTCGGCTTCCCTGAGCCAGCTGACATTCGCCCGATAGGTGATGCATCCACACCTTTTTGCTGTCTGGGCTGGTGCTCAGCCAGGTCTCTTGAAGAAAAGTCACAAAGTTGACCTGCAGGGGAAAACTCCAGGCGCCTGTGCCAGGAAGGTGTAAAATCTGCTAGTCAAGGATGAACTTAGAAATTTGCAGGAAGGTTCCAGACTGGTCCAGAAAATCATTAATCCCTTTGGTGAGCCGAATATGGGGACTTCTTTAGCTCATTGCCTTCCTAGAGCCACAAAGGTGAGCTTCCGTGGAAAGCAGGGGCGTTTGGCCTTTCCTCTGTTCAGCCAGCATTCTTGAGCCTCCTCTGTGTGCCAGGCGCTGGGCCTGGGGTGACAGGTATGAGCAAAGCAGACCCCTCACGTGGAGCTTGTAGTCTCTAACATTCGTACAACCGCATCAGCAAATGACTTGTTCATATGGGCTCCAGCCTCGTGGGGAGGGAGTCGGGGAAGGCTTCCTTGAGTAGGTGGTGAGGCTGAGTGGGAGGATTCGTTGCCCAAATTGTAGGGGAGGGGAGAGCGTGCCCACCCAGCTCTCCTGCCTTCCCTGTCCCGAAGTGTTAGGAAGAGGCCCAGAGGCTTCCAGAAGGATCAGACCCCCGTACCCAGTGAGTCCATTGGAGGGTAGTTACTTCCAAATCGTGGGCCCCAAATCTGCGAACCACTGGCCTTGTCTCCCGCCCCGGCCCTTTATCAGCAGCCCCCTTGGCTGGTGGTCCCTCACCTCACATCACCCACCGTAGAGCAGGCGCGTCCCTGGGGCAAGTGTGCATGTGGGTCTGGCCAGTAGTCTCAGGTCTGCGGGACGAGAGGCAGCAGGAGAGGTGGCCACATGGGAACGGACTCCTGTGCCTGTTGAACTTCCAGGACTCGGCCGAAGAGCCCAGGGGTGCAGGACGGGTGGATCACTCATCCACACCAGGGGGCTCACTGTCATGGTCAACCCCCAAGCCCCCTGCTGGCTCTCCAGCTCCTTCTGTGCCTGTGAGCCCTACCCAGGAAGGTGTCAGAGTCCAAGCCCCACCTACCACCGGAGGCCTAGCCAATATACAAATGAGGGGGCATGGTCATTCCAGGGAAGCTTGCACAGGTAGGCGGCTTTCCTGAAGGGCCTGTGGCCTCTGTGGAGTCCTGACCCTGGCCTTCAAAGCCAGCGCCCCTGCTTGGCCTCAGGGGCCCTTTCAATCAGCACTGCAGCTGCAAAAGCCCTTTTCAGCTGTTGGGTAGATGCATGCACCTGGGCTTCAGCCCCCGACCTGTTCGGCCTCACTCCGAAAGCCTCGTTTCCTCCAGTAGCCCCAGGTCCCCACAGTCTGGTTCTTCTCAGCCTAAGACCTCACCTCTTCCCCATTACCTCCCCGCCGCCCCTCACCCAGCCCCAGCCTGCACCAGGTGTGGAGCAGAGGGCTCTGACCTGGACAGGGAGTCAGGGGAGGCCTCTCCAAGGAAGGGAGGCGAGGGGAGACCTCTGTTCCAGGCAGGAGCTCACATGGCCAGGAAAACCTTTGGTGACCGGCCCACAGGCTGTCCAAAGGATAAACACCTTGCTGCCCACGTGAGGCCTGCCACCCGTCTGACAGGCTCAGAATTCCCCTTTGGCATCGGTCCCACTGGCCAGATAAGGTGGGGCCCGAGGTCCCAGGCCCATTTCCCAGGAAGGCCTGCCGCCCGGCGCTCCCTCGCCTGTTAGCAAAGAGCAAGGAAGGAAGACTTGACCCAGGATATTTTTCTGATGAATTCTGCTGACGGGGAAAGCTCTTGGGCCAAGGCCTGAGGAGAAGAATGAGGTGTTTATGCCACGTTCAGGAGAACAAACCACGCACCCCGTGCTGCGTGCTTCTTTAAAGGGCTCCGTCGCAGGTTCTGGTGGAGGATATGCGTGTGTGTGAGCCTGCCGGCGGGGTCAGCTCCAAACTAGTGATGAGTTGGACGCAGGCGTCATAACACTGGTGAGGTCGCCCGACTCCAAGTGGGCTGGCACTTGCTGGGTGTGAATTATGTCACCACGGAGCTGCTGTGCTTTGTAACAGTCCTACCTAGCCAGACTGTCACGCACAGCCACCATTCCAGACCAGATTATCTTATTTGTGCCCCACTTTGATCATAAAATATTCCAGCTTAGCAACACTTTCCTTCAAGCCGTCCAAATGTGAAAAAAGGAATTGGAACCTGCAACACTTTCTGGAATCATATGGAAACCTTGATGCAGTCCAGACTCACCTGGCACCCTTCCTCTTCCCTAAAACTCGCCTCGTTTCCATTTCCTCTGACTTTGAAGAAAAGGCTCTGTTCTTTCTGGTAAAATGGCCTCCTGTTCCCTTTTCTTTCCTGTAAATTATGAGATAAGTTTGCATTTCATACCTTTCCAGAAATCTCTGTTGATTGTGGTCTGACCTCAGATTCATGATTTCTGGGAAGGAAAGGGGGTATGGGAGTCAGCCGCAGGCATTCGCTGCAGCCCTCAGAAGCAGTCACATTGTGCTGTGGACAGGGGCCAGAGTGGGTAGCCAGCACCCAGGGGTGCCCAGAACTCACTTCCTGCTGCTGACAGGCAGCCACTCTGCCCCGCTGCCTGCAGGAGGTGTTTAAAATCTCTCTCTCTCTCTCTCTCTCTCTCTCACACACACACACACACACACACACACAAACCCATGCACCCACCCACGCACCCCATGCGCCTGTTTACATCTTAGATTCCTGTGAGCCTCTCTGCAGGGAGCCACAGCAGGTGAGTGCTCAGAGCCAGTCTCCTACCCTGTTTATTGAGTAGCTACTATGTAACAGCTGCCACCCTCCAGACCCAGGGTGTGCACTCTCCTCTTGTCTTCTCTGCAGCAAGGAGGAAGGAGTTCTTTCCTCCCCTTGGTAAGCAGGAAACCAGACGTCATCCTCCAGGCCCAGGCCCAGTTACATGGGAGGTAGGGTGGAGGCTGGGACTGAGCGCCTGGCTCTCCAAAGCCCATGCTCTCGCTCTCGAAGGTTGTGTACCTGTTTCTGCCCTGTCTCCCCCCGGGCCGCAGACCCCCAGGCCTGGGGCCCCCTCTCACCTTCCCCTCTCTGAGCATGCCTAGGGAACAGGCGAGTCAGAGTCCCCAATGCATCCCTCTGTGACAGGTGATGGCCCCGCCAGCAGAGACCCAGAGAGCCCGACGCAGACTCCAGCCATCGAGTCGAGGAGGCAGGATGTAGTTCTGTCCAAAGAAGTGCTCTCACGATTATTTATTCATTGTGAAAGGGAAGAAAAAAATAATAGGGTTTCCTGGAAAGGGATAAAAGTTCAATATGATAAACTCCCGAAAAGCAATCAAAGGCCAAAGAGGGCAGGAATATAAAGGACAGAGAGTAAGAGATGATGAATCAAAGTGGCGAGCGTGCTCGCCGAGCCCAGCGACGGGGCGCGTTTCATCACGGGGCGGTGGGGCGCCGCGCTGCTCAGCAGCCGGGGGGGTGAGAGCAGCAGGGCTTGGCCCTGGCCCCTGGGGTCACCGAGGCCTGGGAGCCAGCCGACCTTGACCGAAATAGACGAAACCGGCTGGTCTCGCTGTCACTGCAGCCCATCGTGTTCGCCTGTGAGACTCCATGCGCTTGGAGCGTGAGCAATGAAACCCGTAAAGCTACAGCAAAAAACTCGCCACAGTCCCACCGCTCAGAAAAAAGGTTTGCTGATATTCAGTTCATTTCCCACTGGGTGTTTTCCTCCCCGCCCCTCATTTTTTGTTAGCTAAGACACGCACAAGCTGGTTTTTCATTTGAAAATAAAAACTTCACAGACTGGATTTGTGCCCCCTTTGGTCGCCCCCCCCCC
>NW_004567133.1:14926973-14943021 GCF_000260355.1 Condylura cristata | reverse complement strand
ACCTGATACCTATGTGTGTGCCTCAGGGCCTTTGAACCCTTAATGGTTCTTTTTTTTTTTTTTTTAAGATTTATTTATTTATTCATACAGAACTGCAGTACAAGCCACAGGTGCAGTGAGCGGATTCACCAGAGACAGAGTAGGGAGCAGAATAGGAAGATCGAGGGGCGCAGCGGGCGGGTCAGGAGAGGTCTGCCGCGCCACGTGGGTCAGCTCCAGAGCTGGGAATCGAACTCACACTGAAGCAGCTGGGGCTCGCTTTAACCTATCATGTCACTAGGAAGGGCCCATCCTTAATGATTCTTAATTAAAAAACACATCTGGCCTCAGGGAATAGGATGAGGGGTTAAGGATCTGTGATTGTCTTATGATTTGGATAATTATTTTTGAACTGTCATAACTCCGTATGCCCATCTGTCACTGTTTATGCCACTGTCAACCAAAAAAAAATTTGTTAGTGTGTACAGATTTCTTTCCTTTGCATGGCTGTGTCGTACTCCTCAACATGGAGACTTGTGTTACCTTGGCTGGGCCTTTTGGTCATCTCCAGGTGTTTGTTCTCCAGGACAGCAGAGTGGCAATGTCACTCCTGCACACACCTCCGTGCTCATGTGTGCAGTCCAAAGTTTCTGTATCAGTAGCATTTCCCTGTGCTGCAAAAATACCTTTCATTTTTAACATCTGCATAAAAGTCCATTGTCGTGAGGATTCATTTTTTATGGCTGCACTAACAATATACCCACACTGGGTATCTTAAACAACAGAAATGTTTTGTCTCACAGTTCTGAAGTCTGAAGAGTCAAGAGGGTTGATTGTTCTGAAGGCGATAAGTAGGAATCACGTCTCTCCAGCGTTCCCTGGCTTGTATAAACATCACCCCCATCTCTGCCCTCTTCACATGTGTACGGCTGTGTGTAAATTTCCTTCTTAATGAGGACACTGTATTGATAGGGTCCACCCTAATGACATCATCGCAACTGCTAAATTCTGTAGAATGACCTTATTTCCCAAATGGTCACCTCCTGAGACACCAGGAGTTCCACTTAAGAAGTTAGGGGGCATGGAATTCAACTTGTAACAGTCTGGATTCTCCTAAGTCTAGGTAGCCGCTGCACTCGGGGTGGCTATTTACATTGTTTCCAGTGCATTGAGAATCACCCCAACCCTCTCTCAGCCTTTTGGCTAAAATCAAGTGAAGAATCACCCCCCAAATTAGGCATATCCTTATACAGAAATCTCAGTCCATGTTTTCATTTGTTCCTTTAGAGACCAGTCCTCAGGGTGCAAGGGGAATGCCTGTGTTTAAGGCTCTTTGTGTAAGCCAAGACTTTTCCAGAAAGCAGAGTAGGGGATGCCTGGCTGGCCATACCTGAATCCTGTATTTTTGCTTCATGGGGCTCTTGAAGATGCCAGCCTGCTTGACTCTTCAAGGCAAAGTCCCTGTCACAGCTGTCATGCCAACACGGGCCAGGCGTCCTTTCTGTCACATCTCATTTTTACTTCACTTCTTATTCCTGCCAGAAAGAAAGCAGGCTCACAGGTTAGCAGCAAAATAGAAACCGTAGCTCAGCTCAGAATGCCTGTGTAAGGCATGTACGAATAACGACTTTAGAAACTCGGGGCGCTCTCAGTATTGGGCAGTAAATCAATCTGAAATTTCACTCACAGGGCAGCTTGCCAAGCAAGACCAGGGGAGAAGGAAGTTCTCTCTGCAGCCCAGTCTGCAGAGCCCAGGGCAGCCTCCCTCGTCCCAGCACCTCGAAAGGCAATCAGACAATGAGCACTCAGCCACCTTGGGGAGCAGGGTCGGCAGGAGGGGGTTCTCAAGAGCCCTCCACAGCCAGTCAGCCTGATAGCTTTTCAGGGAGGGTTTGAGGTGGGGGGGTGTGGGTGAAGGACGGGGGACCAGGGCTAGCGAGTGAGGCGGGTCAGGGTGCTAGGGTTTGTGGGTGGCAGGGCAGCCCTCGCTCCAGCAAGCGGCACTGGGAGCAGACGCTTCTCTCAGCAAGGCGAGGGCCAGGCTGCGCCAGCTGAGCACACACGATCAGGATGCAGGGAAGGATAAATTTAGCCGACGTTTCAGGGGAAAACATCGATCTCAAATGTAATACTGTCTTTTAAAGGAAAGTGGAAGCTGGAGGCCGGTCATTTGGGACGATTTCACTTGAACAGATAAAAGCCCAGGGAAAAAACGAGTGCTTGGAACCAGCTTCCCTTGCCAGCAGACCCAAAGACTCTTGGTGCTGACAGAGGGCCGGGTTTCTGTGTGGGCCTGACGGATGAGCCCCCCACTCCCTGTGTTCCCAAGGAGAGGTGCCGTCTTGCTCTCTGGACAGCCGAGGTTTACGTTTCCAGCCCCAAATGTTCATCTTCACAGGGTGGGACGTGGGGTCCAGGCCCTGGAGCTTGCTTGGCTGCTGGCCTGGCCCGCTGACATCTGATGGACTCCATGTGTCCCGCAGGGCTGCGGGCCGCTCCCAGTTGTCCAGTTACGGTGCAGAGGCCATGTGGGTGCAATTTTTTTTTTTTTTTTTGACCTGGGCATTTGGAGCATTCCCCGGACACTGTGGGTGTTGTTTCTACCTGGTCAGAGCTGAGGGAACCACAGCCCCCAACAACAGGCGCCTCTGTCCTAGCGCGATTCCCGCCACCTTTCACGTCCGGTGGCGGCAGCCTGTTTCGGCAGCCTCACTCCGGCGCGGCTCCCTTGTTGGGAAAGGGAAGAAAGTCCGTTCTGTCAATATTTGGGGCACTAATCATCTGCTTTCGGGCGCCAGGGGTCACTGAAAGGCTGAGACGTTTCCAGGAATTCATGGCTCTGAAAACGCGGGGCTGACCGTAAAGGATTTCCAGCGAGGGTATGAAAGAAATAAACCCAAATCTCAGCCCCGCCCCCTCTGGCCGGCCGGGCCCTGCATTGTCCATTGTGTGTCGGGTTCTTAGGAAGAAGTGAAGTCAGTGCGTATGGTGATGTGGGTCCAAGTTAATAATAAATGGGAGGAAGGAGAAAGGATGTTCAATATTTAAACATTGCAGAGCGCGTTCTGGCTTGCCAGTTACTGCCCGCGGCCTGCCGCTGGGTGGGCGCCGTCAAACCTGGCCTTTCCCAAGCTCTGCCCAGGGCATCTGACGCCCGTTACATCGCCAGAGAAGTGGAGCCTTCCCTGGGCAGCCCCAAGTCAGCCACCTGCAATAGTGTTTCTTTCTGATCTCCTGTTGCCTTTCTTGAAGGGGAAGAGGTGACAGCCCGGGGCTCCGGTCTTTGTGAACCCCGGGTTCGTGTCTCGGCCTGTCTCAATTTTCCCATGTTACCCTGTCTTGGGACAGCTGCTGTTTCATGTAAACTTTGGGTGCTAGTGTCTACCCCTGACAGATGAGAAGCTTAACAGTGAGACACGCGGCCTGGGTCAGGAAATGCCTGTCCACGTGTACCGACTAGATACGCTCCTTAAAAGTTGCCTGTAATGCAGAATTCTGTGAATCAATTCCTTTTTTCTTCTTGACACACATTATATAAAAGGAAAAGCATTCCTTTGGGGGGAGGGGAAAAAATGTTTGGCCCCAAGACATAATAAAATCATGCTTAAGGATGCAGCAAACTTTAAAGTCTCTTAGTTAAAGGAAATCAATACTTTTATGATGAAATATTAATAATACTGAAAAAAAGTCAAAACTACAAATGCAGAATAACCAAGGTGATATTAACATCGAGCGCATTAGGTTAGTATTTGCAGAGAAGCACAAAGAGAAAATGGTTGGTGTGGGAGCCCAGCTCAGAAGCCCCTCAGCTGCAGTGGGCACCCACTGAATGACATTCCCCTACTCCTCAGTGCCGGGGCACCTCCGAGCATCCTGTTGAAGGTGCTGCCTTTCGGAAATGGGAAAAAGGAATCTGAGCTGGAGAAAGGTTGTACGCCCGTGGCACTCCCACTCACATAGAGACACGCCCGCCCACGGCGTGCACTCACACTCACACACACACCGAGCGCCAGGAGCTAAAGAGGGAGTGAGGGAAGCCGCCCACCTGAACGCCTGCTGGCCGCCCGCCCTGGCCTTCGCCTGTGAGTTTCTCCAGTGGGCTTGCCTGAGGGGCCCGGTGCAGTGAGAGCAAAATCATGAACGTGCCGTTTTGGTAATTCTGGCTGAATGTTCGCAATTTCATCCTCTTTCTACCTAATACCTGCAACTCTGACAAAGAAACACTAACGGGACAAACACAAGCGTCCCGCTTCTCATACCCCACGTTCTCTAAACGCTTCCACGGAGCTACTGTCGTCCTGGAAGGGCCCTTCGGTGACTCCTCAGACCAGTGCCGGCACCTGGCGTGAGGAAGACCCTGGCTTCCTCTCAGGCCGAGCCGTTTCGCCCGCTGCCGTGTGCAGACACTGGTGGAAACGGCAGCCACAGGTCTTGCCCGTTGGGCCCAGGCTGCCTGCCGCTGGCATCGTGGAGCAGCCAGTGCTCACGAGGCGCCTGGGCGCCGGCGGCGTCACCCCCCGGGCCCTGGCAGGCCACCCCTCTTTGCCCCTGAGGCCTGGCAGTTGGGGTGGGTGGCCCCTCCGGCACTCTGTGCCCCTGCATCCGCGCCTGGAGTGGCGCCGGCGTCCCCAGCCAGGTACCTGCTCCCGAGGCGTCTCCCTGTGGATGGCAGAAGGCATGCGCGCGGTCCCCCGTGGCCGCTTCCCAGGTCTGCCAGGACGGGAGTCGGCCGAGGCGCCTCTGCTCACACGCTCAGCCCCGGCCGCCGGAGCCCGCCTGGGCCGACCCCCGCTGCGGCCTTGGGCCTGATTCCGTGTGCCTGCGTCGTCCCAGGCGGCATCTCCCGTTCTCTTTGCAGGTGATGTGTCATAGACTGTCACCGCCTCACCCCGTCTGTTAGACACAGTAGGAGGGGCCCTGGGGACATGCGCCCGCCGCAGAGGTAACCGCGGCCGGCCGGGGCGCGTCTCTGCGCGTGTGGGCGGCCTGTGCCTGCAGGAGCCCAGCGGGCCTTCCCTGGCCGCAGCGCACGGCGTCGCCTCGCGGCACACACGTGGGCGGGCGTCCGTCGCTGAGGCCACACGGGCCTCGCCCCTTCTGGCCCAGACTACGAGCAGGGCAGAGGCCTCGCCGGGGAGAACCCGGCTCCTGAGGGCCAGCAGAACCGGGAGGTTGTCCTTTGCAAGCAGGGCGGTACCTGACCCACCTGAGGCTGGTGTGGGCCCCTTCCGGCCCGCCTGGGGCCAGAGGAGTCGGGGTCAGTGACCCCCTCCTGGCCTGTGCCCGGAAGCGCTCCCCGATGACTCCCTGACCGGCCTCCCCCTCACTGCTCTTTCCGCCCAGTCTGTGGCCTCGGTAAAGGGGCAGCCCGATGGCCTCCGACGGGCTCGCCAGTGCCTGCGCTGAGAGACTGTTGCGGAGCTCTTTTACTGATGTACAGACGGTGACGCCAGGGGCGCGGGCAGGGGCCGGGCAGGCAGGGCCCCGGCTTGGGCACAGGCCCGCGTCCTGGCCACCCGGCGTGAGGTGCCGCCGCCTGGCGCTCAGGGACGGCGCAGCCATCCATGCCCTCAGCCTGCCGCCCGTGGCCCGCTCAGGTGCTGGGGTCCCGGGCGGCAAAGGGGCACAGCGCAGCTGAGCACAGCACAGACACCCCACAGCCAAAGGACACGTCGGATCTCCCCGAGGGGAGGCGGCCGGCACAGCAGGCCCTCGCCCGTCACACAAGGGCTCGCGGGGCAAAGTTGGGCAGCGGTCGCGCAGAGGGGAGGGACGCCGAAGACCATTTCTTCTTTCCTGCAGGTTTTCAAGTGTAGTCCTTAACATCCGAGAGGATGTGTCCATGGGTAAGGAGCGATTGGCTAATGGTGGTGCAGGTGCCCAGCTGTTTTTGTATCTTGAGTGTGCATCCCCTTAAAGCCGCCAGAAATACAAGTCTTTAAGCATTTGGAGGTGCAGCCAGTGGCCAGGGTTAGACCTAGTCTCTGCACACACCCGAGGCGGCGGGTCACAGGTGGGTCACTAAAGGGAGGCCGAACGCGGGGGCTCAGTGCAGGAGCCTCTGCAGGAACCTCGGGGTCCTAGCAGAGGGGGGGCAGAGGGCGGAAGGCCTGCAGAGCCGTGCAAAGGACTGAGAGCTGGCCTGGGTGAGCGCCGGCCCTGCCCAAGACCCCCATGGGTGTGTTGCTGTTGGGCTTGAATCACCCATTCTTCAGTGCCCCCCACCCCCACCTGCTTTGAGCAGTTGTGGATAATTTGGATTTTCTGGTGCGGCCCCGACCCCATAGCTGCCAGACCCCGTCTCCTTTCACGTGGCTCCAGGCTGGGTAGAGGCTTCAGAGCCAGCCCCTATTTTTTTTTTTTAAGATTTTATTTATTTATTCATACAGAACTGGGGTACAGGCCAGAGGTGTGAGGATTCACCAGAGACAGAGTGGGGAGCAGAACAGACCGACTGATGAAGCACACTGCTGAGGGGAGCAGCGGGGGGTCAGGAGAGGTCTGCTGCGCCATGGGGGTCACCTCCAGCCAGGGATCGAACTCCCAGTGAAGCGGCTGCGGCTGGGTTGCACCGCTGCGCTTTACCCGCTGCGCCACCAGGGAGGGCCCAGAGCCAGCCTCTCAAACGAGAAGTGCTGAGAACTCTGTGTGCCTGTCAGTCCACAAGGTGCAGTCTGCCCAGAGCGCCCGCGGGCTGCAGTGCCAAGCTCAGTCAGCCCAGCCCTCCTCTCACCCCAGGCCCCTGGCAGATGGCACTGGGAGGTGAAAGGACAGAGCCCGGGAGGAGCCAGCGAGGGGAGAAATCAGCCCTCGGCCGCACTTGCCGCCTTCAGTTTTGTGCTGGAGGTCGCCAGGCCGATTGATTTTTTACTGTTTCCCAGCATTGCAGGGCGGTGCGGGGTGAGAAATGTGAACAAGGCCTAGGAAACCGGAGCTGCGGCTTGCTAATGAGAGGCAGCTCGCACCCTGCCCCAAGGTCCTCAGTCCAGCCAGAAATGCTGGGTTTGGGCCTCCTGAACCAGCCCCACCCCCGCCAGTTTCATTTTATGCTTTTCGGCGTGGAAACAGCATAAATAAGTGTTTTTGTCAGGGTGGGTTTTTGTTCAAACCTAACACTTTCTCATGAAAGGAGTCTCTTGGAAACCAGACTTCTCTGTGGTGAATTTGAGGTCTATACCGCTTCAGACGCAGAAGCCACACAGCACGGGAGCTGGGCAAGGCGGCCTGGTGAGGCGGCCTGGTGAGGCGCCCGCTTCAGCGCAGAGGCCCCTCCGGGACGGGCTGTGCTGGGTTGGCCTGGCGGGGGTCGCGGGCTTGTTTCTGGAAGGGGGTGTGAAGCAACTTGTGAACAGCTTTAAAACTTGGAATAACAAAGTTATTCCCTAACTTACCGAGACTTGTGTCTGTTAAGGCCTCGCGGACACCGTTGCTGTTGCTTTGATGGGTGAGCACTGCAGTAACAATACCAGGCCTTCCAAATCATGGCTCAGTCTCTTGATATACTGAGAAAAGCAGTCAGGGGCGGGGGAGAGACAGGTTTTACACGTAAATCCAGACAGACAGCTTGCCTGTTGTAAACCGTGGCCAGCGCCACGGCTCGTGTTCTCAGGTAGCTGCAGCCAGAAGAGGCCTGGGGCTGCACCTGACAGGTGTCTCCAGACTCTGCCTGTCGGTTGCCTCCCTGACACAGGCTGAATGGCCCAGGGTCTCCTGGTGGAGGAGAGCTGTTCCCCAGTGCCTGTGTCTCTTCCCACTGTGGAGAGACAGCAGACGAATGGAGGGACAGGCAGCCTCTTGCCCCGGCCCCCTCCTCGCTCACTGAGTTACCGCCAGCCCTGGGGTCTCCCAGAGCTTGCAGCCAGGGCTCTTCTTCCAGTCCCCCACGTGCCCGGTCTGTGGGATCCGCAGAGGCATCTGGAAAGAGAGGGGCTGCCCCACCTTGGTAAGGCACCGTGTGCCCAGAGCTGGTCCAGTTTCATCTCGCACAGCAGTGGGCGT
Source organism: Condylura cristata (assembly GCF_000260355.1). NCBI lineage: Eukaryota > Metazoa > Chordata > Mammalia > Eulipotyphla > Talpidae > Condylura > Condylura cristata. The sequence continues at coordinate 14,935,044 of NW_004567133.1, read as the reverse complement.
CTCGCTGTGAGAAAAATAGTCGGAGCCGCGTGTGACACGGCGCCGTCTTTCCAAACGAGGCCCCTGCTCCAGTCGGGCTCCTGCACCTCCCAGGAGGCTGCCTTCCGGGACCTTGCCCAGGAGGGCGCCGGGGGCAGGAGGCGAACTGGTGTGTCACGAGCCTCCGGCAGTTGGCACGCTCGTCCTTGAGGTCTCGGCTCCCAGGATGCTGAGCTAGGCGTGGAAAGCTAGCTCTTTCCCCACCACCTTTGGTTGCTGCCCTCTCTCGTGTCTCGGGCGTTTTCAGGGTGCAGTCTCTCTGGCATTTGGGTTTGGGTTTGAGTGTAAAAAGACAAGCCACCTCGGCAGTTCCCGGAAGCAGGTCCTGTGAGAGCGTGTGGCGAGGCTGGGGCTGGGGCTAAGGTTTCTTGCCTTTGGGAAGGGGCAGAATCCTAGGCTGAGTCCTAAGCCAGCCTAGCCCCCGCTGCTCCCGCTCTCTTCAAAGGTCCCATTTTCATATCTTCCAATTTAACCTGAAGTACTTGGGTCACATGGTCAGTGACCAGGCATCGTCACTGCCCAGCTCTAGGGGCAGAACACACAGCCCTCCTGGAGGCTCAGGGGATCTGGGTCAAAGCCCCTGGGGCTCAAGTCCACCTCACGCAAGCCCCTCCCACCCTTGGCCTCTTGTGGCCGCCACTCTGATCGGGTCTTGGCCCGCCTGTACAATTTCCATGTGACCTGTACGAACCCAGACAGAAACTCGGATGCTTCCTCGTTTTCCACCAATAGCATCCACTTGCACCACGTAAGGAGAGAGAGAGTAAAGGGAACATTTCCTAAAGATTTGGGGGGTCAGAAGTCACCTCCTCCCTTGCACAGGCCCCTTTCCTTCTTTCCCCACTTGCAGTCACTACCAGATTCCCCCAGAAAGTGTGCCAAAGGTTCTGGGGGCCACCCAGCCTCACACACTGGGCTTCACCACCCCTCCCTGCATTAACAAAGCTTTTTGTTTAAAAAGAAAAAACATAAATATCAGCCAAGACCAGGTTCCACTGCAGAGGCAGAGGAAGTCAAGGTAGTCGGGGCTTCCACAAAGGCATCAGAGGCCAACTCCTTCCTGCTCGGGTCTCCGCCATTCTTGACATGTAATCCATCCTCCTGGCCCTGGGCAGCTGCTGGGTTCCAGCCATCATCTCCATGTTAGACACGTTAGACATGTTTCAGGAAATGGAACAAAGAAAGGCGCACTGTTTCCCTTTTAAGGAGCCTTCCTGAAAATCGAACGTGTTGTGCCGTTTATGTCTCATTGGCCGCGACATACGGCTGTGTGGGTGCCTGTGTCTGGCTGCCCGGTTCTGTGACCACAGCGCTCCCTGGATCAGAAACCCACCTAAAGCCCACCTAACACAGGCGACTCAGGCGCAAACCGGCATCCGTGGAGGCAAAGCAGCTGCCGCCATTGCCCGAGAGAGTATCTTGGCAGTCAAGTCCCCGTGGTCCTTGGGAAGACCACCCTCCATTCCCCCCTCCCCCCAGGAGGCGCGGAGACAGCCAGACCGGAGAGAAGCAGGAGGGCAGTTAACACCACAGCGGGAAACTCCTGCCCTAGCTGGCCCTGAGCTGCATGAGCCGTGGAGGATGGGGAGGGCATTTGTGGAGAAGGAAAGAGGCCAAAGGGGACTCCAGGCGGAAGAAACAGCTCCACAGAGGCAGCGGGAAAGTGGTTCTTGACACGTCTGAGAACCCCACCTGGAGGCCAGCAGCCCCCCTCATTGTGATTCCAAGGTGCAGGGTTTGCAGAGGGGCTGACAGGAGAGGGCTTGGGGGATTGAAACTTCCCCGCGTCATAGGAACCCGTGGATAAAAAGCAGAGCTGATGACCCGAAAGCCTGGGAGGGCCAGGCCAACTGAGGTGGGAGGGACCCCGCCTGCGCCCTCCGGTTGCTGCCTCGCGAGAACAGGCCCCGTCGAGCCAAAGCGTTTCGTTTCCTAAGACGCCGAAAGCCAGGTTTTCCATGGAAACCTCCGAACGTGAGAGTGTTGGGACCAGACGGGAGCGAGGCGGGCTCACCCGCCAGGCCTGGGCGGCCGGCACGCGCGGGAATCCCAGGCAAGAGCTGTTCCGAGGCCTTGAAGCTGCTCAGGCAGAGCTGGGATTTGAACTTGAGGTTCTGACTCCTTCTGTCAGCCAGTGGCCGAAAATAGCCGGCTGACCTTTTTGTGGTATTTTTGCGCTTGACAAAGGCCAGAGAGTCCCTCGTGAGTTCATTTCCAAGCAGAACTGGCAGGCCACGGCCAGAGGGCAGCAAGAAGGCCCCAGCTGCCCCTGTGCGCCTCGGCTCCTAGACAGCGGCCACGAGTCTCCCCATCCTGGAGCACAGCGCCGGCCCGCTCGGGGAGGTGGCTGGGAGTCTGGAGAAGAGGGCTGTGGAGGCCAGGACACGCCCCAGGGCGTGTGACGGCCGACCGCGGCGTCCACGCGTCCTTCATCCTCCCGTCTTCTCACTTAAAACGGTGTTTATAGAAGGAATCTTGGAAAACTCAAACTAGCTCAGAAAATAGCTGCCATTCCTGCGTCTCTGTGCTCAGAGGAGCCTGAGTTGCTTTTTCAAACGATTTTTACAGCTGTTTTTTCTGTGTCTGGAGCCTCCCGCTCATGCCTGATCTTTACGCCAGTGTGTTCACTGTAGCAGAAGATGCGTCACGCAGACGTATTCAGAGTCGTCTGACCTCTCCCTCAGCGCTGACGTTCTCGGTGTCTCCTGCCCCACACACCACTGTTTGGAATACTGGCACATCCATAGCCGACCCTTCCCGATGTGAGAGTCCAGACGGCCTCGGAGACAGCCCAGGCCGCGACTCGGCAAGCGCCCCGGGAGCCCGGGTCTCTGGCTCGTCGGTGGGCTTGCCAGGCTGTGGTCACACCTGCGGTCTGACTCCCCCTCACCTCAGAAAGCCCCTCGGCACTGCTGCCAAACCTGAGCTGGGATAAAGCAGAAGTGGGAGGCTCTCCCGAGCCCTCCCGCGCCTCAGCCCGCAAAGGGGCTGCTACCTCAGTGTGACAGGATTCCCAGGAGATTACGGGGAGCCTGAGCCCTCAGCAGAAAAAGACAGAACACCCTGCTGAGCCGCTGTGGGTCCTCAGTGGGGGAGGGAGGCCGATTGTCAGGGGTAGCAGATGAGGAAGAGGCATTTGCTTGTCTCTGCCAGCTAGACCCTGCAAATGGGTGGGCGTGACAGGAGTGGTGATTTTTTTTCTATTTAACGGTCAGCACAGGCGAAAGCACACTGTCGTGATGGCCAGTGTGGCCAAGCCCCCCGCGCATCCTGAGTAAGGTTGCATCCTCCCGCCCCGGCCCCTCCCCAGAGATCCTGCAGGAGTAAAGCAGGGCGTAAAGAGCAGGAAGGACAAGGCAGCATGGCTTCAATTAAAAAATAAGTTGAGGCCCTCCCTGGTGGCGCAGTGGGTTGAAGCACAGCACTGAGAAGCTAAAGCCACTTCCGCATGAGTTTGATTCCCGGCTGCCCCGGAGGTGACCACATGGCGTGGCAGACCTCTCCTGACCAGCCCGCTGCTCCCCTCAGCAGTGTGCTTTGTCAGTCGACCTGTTCTGCTCCCCACTCTGTCTCTGGTGAAGCCTCTCACCACCCCTGAGCCTCTGGCCTGTACCCCAGCTCTGTATGCACAAATAAATAAATCTTAAAAAAAAAAAAAAGTTGAAAAGAACAAAGTGCTAGACAGAAAAGAGAGGGAGAAAGGGTGACAGCCACACCCCCACCCTCCCGCAGGGGTCGGTCCTCCGGCACCTCGCTCCCAGCGGCCCCTCCTGTCCGGACTCTGAAGCCGCGGGGAGAAGCCATGCTGACATTTTGATTAGTTAGGGGGTGATTCATTTTCCAGGCAAGTAAACAGCTTGTAAACGTGGGGGTGGGCCACTTGCGGCGATTAGGAAGCAAGCGGCCCTGGAGCTGCCTCTCCGGGGTTGTGGCTGACGGCCCCGGCAGGCCCCCAGCCTGTGTTTAATGGGCCTCGAAGTCCCGGGTTGGCAGTCGAGGACCCCGCCTCCATCGCACACACGTGTGCACGCACACGCATGCACGCTGCCTCCTGCGCAGCCGCGGGGCCTGTTCTGGCCCCCTGCAGAGCTGCGATTGAACAGCCATGTCCTCACAGCCCCCCGATCCGGGAGGTCGAGGGCACAGAGAGAAACCCCAGCCTCTGAGGAGCTGACCCGGGACAGACGTCCTCAGACACGTGAGGACAGCATAGCCTTTCCGCAGTGGCCAGCTGTGGGGCCTCCCTAAGTCCTCGCGGGGGGTAAAGCAGCGAGTACCCTTGTGCGCCCGTCCCCGGCCAGGCCCCGTGCCCGCCCCCCCAGGGTGAAGGGAGCGAGGCTCAGGGCAGTCAGAGACTTGCCCAGGCCCCGCAGCTGAAAGTGAGCAGCGCAGGGATAGAAGCCAGGCTTTCCTGGGGCCCGAGCCCAGTTCCGTCTTCTCGCGTTTCTGTCAGGGGGCAGAGTAACGTATTCGGACTTGGCGCGGCCTGCGGTCTCGATGGCAGCTCTGAGCGCTGCCGTGCAACCCCAGTCTCAGCAAGGACTGTGTCCCCGTTTCCGTCAAACTTCATTTAGTGGGCCGCAGACTGCAGACCCAGTCGACTGCCTGCTCCTTCCTGGGTCCTGAGGTCAGGGCCTGGAGAACCTTCTGGAAGAGGTATCAGTGAGAACTATCTGGGTGAAGCTGGGGGCAGTGCAGGTGGTGTGAGGGGTTTGGGTTGGTGGCGGTGAGCGCCATCGGGGTGGGGGTGGCCAGAGGCTTGATGTGAATGGCCGGGACAGCACGGGTCCGCGGGAAGAGGCCCCAGGTGGGTTGGGAAGGGCTCTCACCTCACGCCAAGTCCTGTGTTGGCTCAAGAGCAGTGGTGGCGAAGCCCGCTAGGCTCGGGGCAGGAGGGGCGGGGGTGCAGAGTGCGGCCTGCCATGGCTCAGTGGGGCAGGGCTTCGCCCAGGTCTGAACATGCCCGAAAGGGAGCTTGTCCACTCCGCCGTGCTGGGAAGGCCCATCGGGTCCAGGCCCAGAACCACCGCTTGGCCCTGGAGTCTCCACAGTTGGTCGCTGCCAGTCCCGTCCCCCTGCACCAGAACAGGCCAGGGCTCCCGGCTGGAGCACGTTCTCTGACGAGGCAACTCGGGCGCTCACCGCACACCTCGGAGCCTCGGGAGGGCTCTCGCTGGTTGGCGCAGGCCTGAGGCTACCCCCAGGCACAGCCCAGGGCTGTGTGTCCTCCGGGCAGCGTCCGGCACTGCTCCCTTCCCCCCGGAGGAGCTCCTGCGTGTCTGCCCAGCCCCAGAGCTGCGAGGCCGCCTCATTCCGGGCACCCGCTCATTTTCCAAGGAGCCGGGTTTGGGTCTTAAGCCTTCACCTGAGACCCCAGCCTACCGTGGAGGCAGGGGCTCGTGCTCACACCACTGGGGAGCCTGGCACCCCGCGCCTGGGCAGCTCGTTCCCTCCCTCTCGCTCAGTCACCGCCTTCTCTTGCAGGCTTTGCCGTGGCCCAGTGCATAAACCAGCACAGCTCGCCGTCGCCGCCGTCGGCCAGCGGGAGCCCCAGCGGCAGCGGGAACACCAGCCACTGCGACTCAGGAGCCAGCTCTCTGTCCACCCCTTCTGCCTCCCAGAGCCCAACAGGTATGGCCGCAGGACACAAGGGCCCTCGGGCAGCCCTGGGAGCCCTCTCGTTGACACACCCTCTCCCCTGCCGCCATGTCAGGGCCGCGGCCACGTGGGGGTGCCCTGTGTCCACTCTGATGTGTTGCCACGCTGACTGGTTCAGCCCCCACTGGGGAGGACTCGCTCCTTTGCAGTCTGCAGAGCTGGGGGTCAGGAGGGCGGCAGCTGGGCCTGAATCCCCCCATCATCACCTCCAGAGCCTCGGCTGTCCCGAGGCAGCGTCGCCCACGCCAGCCTGAGCGAGCCCTGGCAAGAGAGTCCCGTCCCTGCTAATGTTGTTTTCTTCCCTCCGTACCAGCTTCCTCTTTAAGCCTCTGGTGCAGCTCAGGGGGTGCTGGGGTGCCCCCACCCCACTTTGAGAGTCTGTCGGATGTGCAGGTTCTGTCTTGCCTCCTGTAACTTCCACATGTGCAGACATGGCAGAGACCCCGCGTGCAGGGGTCTGGTGTGGGGTGAGAGGGTCCCCCGTGTCTCAGCTGTTGTGCCCCTCACATTGAGACCCACCGCGCCAAGGAAGATCCCAGGAGTAAACACCCCAAGCTTGTTTCTTAAACAGTACGGGCCTTCACGCAAGGGGAGGCCCGAGCAGGCCTGGCCTCCGGCGTGTGACCTGGAGCGGCCTGACCTCGTGGGCCTGGAGGGGCCTGGTCCACATGCCTTTATGGGCACTCCTGGCGCCCTTCGCCGTTCCCGGAGGGGCCCATCCAGAGCCCTCACTCGCCTTGTTTCAGGGGCACCCGGCCCCACTGTTAAGTTCCCATGGCAGGGCACGAGCCATGGGGTGCCAGGGACCCGGATGGCCCTTGGCTGCCATCTTCCCGCTTATGGCAGGTAGAAATCTTGAATTTCCAGCTTCTGCCACCCCCAGCGTGGGGCCACCTGCGCTCCCAGCCTGCGGTCTGGCACCCACCTTCTCCCGGGAACTACCGTCGCCCCGTCTCCTGTTGACGATCACCAGCCTGGGCAGCGGGGTCACCTCGGCCACCTCACTTAACCCTCTTGCCCTCCGCTGCTGCTCCTCTCCCTGCGGGGGTGGGGGTTGGGGGGCCCTCAGCCATTTCTGAGGCCCGCCCGAGGTTGGCCGCATGTCCCAGCAGTGGCCGGCCCCAGGCTCCCGGCTGGGCAGTCAGACACAACTTCCTGCCCTGCAGCCAGGCCGCCCTCTGGCGCTGGGGCCGAGGTCCAGCCCACAGGAAAAGCCACAGCCTGGTCACAGAGGCCCAGTCTTCTCAGGCTCCTATTGAGGAGAGACCCAGCAGGCCCCAGAAATCAACAGCAGAGTGAGCCCCAGCGGACCACATGGGTCCCCAAACGAGGGCATGAAACTGAGGGCCAGGTGTTTCCCTCCGTCGGGGACTGTCTCTGCTGCCGGGTTGGTCTGTGAGAGGCCCGTGGCCCGCAGACCTACCTCAGTAGTGTCCCGCACGCAGGCCTCCCAGCCCCTTAGCGGCTGTGTCTGCACCTTGTACGTGTGAGCGGAGCCTGCACCCCAGCGCCCAGTCCCATGTGGGCCAACTGAGAGCCAGGCATGATCTGGCTGTGGTCACGCTGGACTTTTATGGACAGAACCTCTCATCAATGGCACTTTCCTCCCTAGCATCTCCCAGGCACTTTGTGACTATGGTAGAATACACACACCACGGTGCACACATGTATTAGCTTTTTCTAGTCAGGTTTTATTGAGCCCCTACTATATGCGGGCTCCAGGGACACAGGGTAGCCATGGACCTCCAGGCCAGCAGGGAGGGGGCCAGTTCTGGTCCACCTGCGGACCTCACAGGTGCTCAAAAGACTACGGTGAAGGCATGTGTGGGGCTCCCGGGGCACATATTCCCCTCCACGAGCCCAGCAGGGGCCTTGGCACCCTCTGTGCCGGCAGCACCTGCTCCGTGTGCCCAGGACACTTGTGAGGGGACGTTTGTGAGGGGGCACGTGTGAGGGGACGCGTGTGAGGGGACACTTGTGAGAGGACGCGTGTGAGGGGACGCATGTGAGCGGGCACATGTGAGGGGATGCGTGTGAGGGGATGCGTATGAGGGGACACTTGTGAGAGGACACGTGAGAGGGGACACGTGAGCGGGCACATGTGAGGGGACGCGTGTGAGGGGGTGCGTGTGAGCGGGCACATGTGAGGGGATGCGTGTGAGGGGACACGTGTGAGGGGACGCTTGTGAGGGGACGCGTGTGAGGGGGCGCATGTGAGCGGGCACATGTGAGGGGACGCTTGTGAGGGGATGCGTGTGAGGGGACGCATGTGAGGGGACGCGTATGAGGGGACACTTGTGAGAGGACGCGTGTGAGGGGACGCATGTGAGGGGATGCGTATGAGGGGACACTTGTGAGAGGACGCGTGTGAGGG
>NW_004567133.1:14874389-14926758 GCF_000260355.1 Condylura cristata | reverse complement strand
TGTGAGGGGACACGTGTGAGGGGGCACATGTGAGGGGACGCGTGTGAGGACGTGTATGAGGGGACACTTGTGAAAGGACGCGTGTGAGGGGACGCGTGTGAGGGTGCATGTGAGTGGGCATGTGTGAGGGGACGCTTGTGAGGGGATGCGTGTGAGGGGGCACGTGTGACGCTTGTGAGGGGGGACACTTGACAGGGTTTTTCAGCAAGGGCTTCCCTCAAATTGGGGCCAAGAGATGCTGCAGACTGTAGGGAGGGTCAAGACCAAATTCCTCGGTGACCAGAGGAACCAGTCGGAGTGGGGATTGAGAAGATTCTTTCCTGCATGGTCAGCTGTTTACCTGTCTGTTGACACCTGAAACAGGAGGCCCCTTGCTCCCACTGTGCTTGGCAGAGGAGCAGCCCGTCCCGTCCCAGAGTGGGCGCCGGCTGGGCGGGCGCCCGGGACCCGGCGGCGCATCGCCCACTCGCCGGCAGAGCTGGTCTGCAGGCCTCAGCTCGTTCCGCAGTGAGAAAATTACAGGGTTGAGTCAGCATGTTTTCCCCTTAAGCATTTTATGGTTTTGAGAAGCTGAAATTGTAGAGAACGTATGGCGGGAAAAAGAAAAGAAAATAGACCCAATTTTGGCACCAATTGTGGGACGAGTAGGAATATCTTAGGAAGATTTTCCATATCACGCCCGTGTGCACACGCACATGCGAGGCAGCGGCACACGTGGCCCCTCAGCCAGGAGCCTGTGACCCACCCTAGCGCCCGACAGCCTCTCTGCCCCAGCCTCGGGGCCCTGTGCTTCCCACGGCATGTAGGGGGTGGGAAGTGTGGAAAAGCAGAGTCTGCATAAAGGGCAGTGGCCGTCCCTGCGTGCACTGCCAGGCAGGGGGAGGCTTGAGCTGTGGCCGCCGGACTCTTTCCCCAAGGGACTAGCGAAAGGAGGAGCGTGGTTCCCAGTCGCCCAGTCAGGAGGCCACAGAACCCCCCCACACACAACCCCAGCTCGCCGTGTGAGCGGAGGCTGCACCCCAGCGCCCAGTCCCATTTGGGCCAACTGAGAGCCAGGCGCATCCCTGGCCGTGGTCAGACTGGACTTTTATGACAGATGGTGTGCTTTCCTCCACAGCGTCTCCCAGGCACTTTGTGACGGTGTAAAATACACAGACCACAAAGTGTAGCACTTGCCCGTTTTTTTTTTTTAAGATTTACTTATTTATGCTTACAGAACTGGGGTACAGGCCAGAGGTCCAGGGGGGTGAGAGGATTCATCAGAGACAGAGTGGGGAGCAGAACAGACAGATCTACTGAAATCCACTGCTGAGGGGAGCAGGGGGTGGGTCAGGAGAGGTCTGCTGCACCCTGTGGGTCACCTCCCTGGCCGGGGATCAAACTCGTGCTGTGGTGGCTTCGGAGAGCTTCATAGTGCGGTGCTTTAACCGGTGGCGCCACCAGGGAGGGCCCCATTTACCCACTTTGAACCATTAAGTACAGCCAGAGGCAGTCGCCGCTTGCACGCAGTCTGTCCTGCGCCTTCACGTCCAGCGTCGTCCCTCTGACTCCATGTCTGTGCTTCTTCCTGGCCGGTGATGCGCCTGATGTTTTTGTTTCAGCTGTGGAACCCGCCTGCCGCCACATGGCACCTCAGCGCAGAACTTCCTGCTGTGGTTCAGTCTTGATTCTCAAAGACACGGGTCCCCAGGCCTCAGACCGAGAGCGCTGGCCAGTGGCTGGGAGGGGGCCACAGGGTGCCCAGAACCCACAGAGCCGCGCTGTGGGCTTTCACAGGCGGCCCCAGGGGCTCCAAGGTCTGCTTTCACGAGCCGGTTGGCTGCAGCCCTGCACCCACACAGCCCCCCCCCCAACTCTCCCCGCGTGCCGGACTTCCATTCTCCCCCGCCATGCACCCTAAAACTGACAGGCGATTGAGTTCGTTGACCCAGAGGTTCGAACCGAGGCCCGCTGCACTGATGACCGCATCTTTCTTTTCCAGCAGGACCCAACTGTTCCATCTTTACCTGACCGAGTCCCCCGCGTGAGCCGCTTGGTTCTTAGCTGTCCCAGCACCACCTGGCCCCAGGGAGCGGAGTGGGGGTGTCCCCGGCATGGGGGGCTGCACGCCACACGCCCGCTGTCAGAGCTCCATCGGGCAGCCCCCCAGCCGCTCCCCACGCTCTTGTCGATGCTTGGTGTCCATCGCTGCTCTGTGTCGCCTCCGTGTCACTTCCTCTGCCCATTGCTAAAGGCTTTCTATGATGTGTCGCTGTGTTTCCCTCTAGTCAGGAGTGGCAGGAAAGGACGCCGGCGAGTGTTCAGCCTGTCGGAGGCCGACAGTCACGGCGGCCACTGGGTTTAGTGCTTCGACCGGCAGCTGTCACGGCAACTCCCGCACGGTCCACGCAGGCAGGTCTCCCCCATTAGCCTCGCGGGCCCAGCCGCCCCCGCCCACCGCCCCACCACCGCCGGGCCCGCACGCAAGTGGGGCCGCGCGTGGGCCACCGAGAGCCACAGGCTCACCTCCCCGCCGCCCCCCCAAGCCCGTTAGGGCCTCGCATGTCTGGCGGCCCGTCCTTTAAATCCCCGCCCTTTACCCCATGTCATCCTGAAATGCCCCCCAGTGTAGGCCTCCAGGGTCGGGCGGTAGAATTTTCAAAAAGCAACCAAGTGAATTTGTTTCTTTTTGTCTTTTTCTTTCTTCCCCTGCCCGTGCTCGAAGCTGAGTGGTGGGCCCAGCCGTGTACAGCGAAAACCCTAATGCCAGCTGGCTAGGGCTGGATGGGGCCCTCCCCCGCCCCTCCCGCGCTTCAGGCACCCGCCACCCCGGCCTGGCCACTGTGGGCCCCGGGGCTCCCTCCCCACCCCTGCCTGGCAGTCAGGAGCCTTTTGCCTTCTTTTGCGTTTCAAGCCGTTTTCTCTGTGCTTTGCCCCCTCGCTGTGCTGTGCGCCTCCTGTCTCCCACCCTAAGCCTGAGCACCGCAAACCCAGACTTTCACTGGAAATGGCCACTCGCTCGACAAGGGTCAGCCAAGCACCTGCCCCGAAGCTGCAGACCAGCTTTGAGGGAGCCAGCCTGGGACACGGGTCAGCTCGGGGTAGGACCAGAGGAACCCGGGGGTCTGGGGATTCCCGCCCCGGCCTCCCCTCCTGCAAGTCAGTGCTCCCTGACGCCAACCGGTGACTCCAGACTCCAGCCTGCGCCCCAGCGGAGTGATCCCTTGCTAGGTCCAGGCCGCTTCCCCTGCAGACGGCCGGGTTCTCCCTCTTCCCGCGTGTGTATTTGCACGTCATGTTCAGGGAGCAGCTCTTAGTTTATAGGGAGTGTGGTGGCTGACGAGTGAGAAAAGTCAGTCTACTTTTTTAAGAGAAAAACTGACCCCTTTCATACAAGTGTTGGTTCCTTTCTAAAGACGAAACCAGCTTGAGTGTGTGGAGTTGTTCGTTGGTTCTTTCTTTGTGACAACGTTCCCACAGCCTTGATTAGCCTCATCCCGAATGCCCCACTAGGCGTGGGGCAAAGAGGTTCCCAGCCTTTTTGAATATCTGCATGCAAATGCAGCCAGGAGGGAAGTTTCCAGGGCCCCTGGGAAGGCGCTGCAGTCTCCAGGCGCCATCAAAGTGCCTTCTGGAGGATTTGCCTTATCTGAACCCTGCGGGCCTGGGATTCAGCCCCGCACGGGAGCATAGAGGGCAGCTGAGGCCCATGCTCAGAACCCCGTTTCCTATGCTCAGCGGACCAGACCCTCCCCATAAGCTCCTTACCGAAGGGCGCACATTCACTGAGACCCAGAGAAACGGGCGCTCGGGATTGCTGCTCGGCACCTCGGGGCGCGGCCCCCACCCAAGGCATGGCGCAGTCGTGCTCAGCCTCCGTCCTGAACCAGGCCGACCTCAGCCCTGTACAGTCATCTTCCCTGCGCCTGTTCTCTTAAAACAAAACAAATAGGAAACCACGTACGTGCTCGGAGCCTCTCGAGCCCGTCTGGCCGCGTCTCCCGTGAGCGGGCGGCAGCCTTGGGAGACTGGGCGTGGCTCTGTGCCTCTGTGCTTCCCCATCCCACCCTGTGTGCCCTTTATTTTGCTCTTGGTTCTTCCATCCTTTTGCTCTGTGTTCAGTTTGTGCTTCTGTTTTGTTTTGGCTTCACGTAAAAGGGAAAAAAAGGTCTAACGTTCCTGGAATCCCGTTGATTCCGAAGGCGTTTCCAGCACCCCGGGCCCGGCATGCCTGCCCACCCCTGCCGCCCCCTGGCTCCTTGCCCCATGGTTTGTGCAAATAGAAATTTGCTTTCAAGCAAGAGACCCACTGCTTTCTTACCAGTGTTGGTGAATTTCCACCCTCCTTACCAGTGTTGGTGAATTTCCACAAAGAAATTTCCACATGACCTCAGCCATGTTCGCCAGGGTCACTAGGAAGCAGATCGGTAAATTGTAACTCAAACGAGGAATTTGAAGAGCGCCCCAAAAGGGCATCGCTGCTCTGAAAAGAACTGCATCCGTCATCAGGTGGAGCCTCCACGTGGCTGCTCGAGTGGCCCCACGGCCACGCGCCCGTCTGGCGCCAGCTAAGCTCTCAGCAGGCCCACAGCCCGGGTTCTGGCTTGGTTTGGCGAGCGGCAGAGAATTCCTGTTTCCCCCGTACTGTGGCAGTGGGTTTCTTCTTGGGCAAATGGCACCAGGTGTAGCAGCTCCCGAGCCACTTCCCCCACGCGTGTGTTTATCACCAGGCGGGGGGCCCTAGACGCACCCCGGCACAGCACCCCGGCACAGCCCGCCCCGCCGGTTCCCAGCACCCGGGCACTCGCTTCCCCGCCCGCCAGCGGAGCACACACCTGCCCCTGGTTTTCCCTCATCACCAGTCAGGGTGGCCCTGAGCCCGACGGCTCCCCACCGGGAGACTGGACAGACAGCTTCCGTGTCCCCGGGAGAAAGCGGAGACAAGCCTTTCCGCCACGCCAGCATCTCCCACCTCCCCCTCTGCCCCCCGGATTTCCCTGGGCCTGTGTGCAGGACGGGAGCGGGTGCCGTCTCCGAGCTAAGTGTGCCTTGGCTTCTCTCCCCTCGCCCAGATGACTCCCTGACGACAGAACCGCCTCAGCCTCACCTCCCTGACCAGCTGGCGACGGTCAGCGAAACAGAAGCAGACGCCAGGCCCGGCAAGACCCCGGCAAGGAGCGCAGACGTGGACACCGCCAACCTGTCCCCCAGCCTCGTCCCCGCGCCGCAGCCCACCATCTCGCTGCTCTGCGAGGACACTGCCGACGCGCTGAGCGTGGAGTCGCTGACCCTCGTCCCTCCCGTGGACCCCTGCAGCCTCCGCACCCTCACCAGCATCCCCCCGTCGCCCACACCCGCTGCCAGGGCCGCGCCCCCAGGGGAAGAGGCTGCTCACCCCGAGCCCGAGCCCGAGCCCGAGGACGCTGCTGAGCACTGAGGGGCCTCTGCCAGGGCTGGCAGGGCCCCGCCGGGGCGCCCCAGCTCTCCAAGGCCCCGCACCCTGCAGCCACCTCTCCTGCCCTCCCGCGCTCCCTTAGAATCCAGGTCGGAACCTCTGAGCGCAGGCGGGGACTGCGGGGCGCCCCCCTGTGACCCAGCGGCCCATGGAGGAGCCGGGCTCCTGGTCTCGGGGGCTCCTGGGCCGAGTGGCCGGACGCCTGCTCCCAGCCTCGAGCTCCTCTGTCATTCTCCCCCGTATGCACAGAAGAAGCAGACAAGGTCACTTTGAGTAGAAATTTGTAGAACTTAGATAAGCATCTCCTTTGGGTATTTATTTCTGCTTTGGCAGCAGATGACAAACATTTATTTAAAAAAGTCTTTAAAAAAAAATCCAAAACATCTTCCACCGTCAGGTTGGATGTCACAGGTCTCACTTTCGTTTTCCCTTGAACGTCCCAGCGTTTTGGCGTGAGAGTTCCTGGCCTGACTTTGGCCACTTTCCTCAAGGATTCTCACTTCTGTACGACTCGCTAACTCTGCAAGCCGGTGGAACGATCAAGTACCTTCTTGGAAAGCCTAGAATATTTTTTAAGCAAAACTGAAGAAGACACAGGTATTCTCAGGTACACACAGCGCCCAGAGCCAGAGGCTTCTCGGCCGCGCAGCCGGGAGGCCTGGCGTGACCTGAGGACCGGCCAGGAGGGGGCACGGCCAGCCCCCGCTACAGGCCGCCCTCGCCCCGCTCCTCAAAGCCAGACTGGACCCTTTTTGACCCTCATCTTCAGTTGCTGACCCCGCGTTTGACCCACTCGGACCTAGAAGACAGCAGCCCCCGCTGGTGCCAGGGAAGGAAAGTCGGGGGGAGGGCCTTTGCTGGGGTGCAAGGGCAGCAACCCAGGGATGGCCCCAGGCCGGGGTCCTCACCCTGGGGGCTCAGGCAGTTTCTGAAGCGAGCGCTGGGCGTGTGCAGGCTGCCGCTCGGCCAGGCACAGCCCAGCCACCTGCCCGCCCGGGTCCTGTGGAGACCAGCGCGAGGCCCCCTCAGCCCGGCACCAAGATGCTGTGCCTGCGTGTCCGGAGAGGCTGCAGCACCCATCTGCCGCCCTTCCACCAACTGTCCGGCGTGTCCCGCCGCCCCCTCTGACTGCCAGCAGGCTCCCCGGAGGAGGGCCCCTCCACGCCCCCATGGAGACGGCCCCTGTGGGTGCGCTCACCAGCTCACAGAGAAAGGCCCCTGCTGTAAGAGGAGGCCATTTTGGCAGAAGTCCCTGGGGCCCCGGAGGGAGGGCCCAGCCAAGACAGCCCAGAAGCCCAGGAAGGAAAGGCCCAGGCTGGGTGGAGACCGGGAGAGGAGCGGGCCGGGCCGCACTGGTGCTCAATTTTGAGAGGACGCTGGAGCAGCAGGAGGAGAGAAGGCCACGCTTCCCAGGCCTTGTGCTGGGAGCCTGCAGAGGGGCCCGGGCCTCCTCGGCACCTCCAACCTGCCATTCCAAACCCTGTGGCTGCTGAGCACCAAAGGGAGGCCCAGGGGCTGGGGGGCTGCGGCCAGAGAGCTGAACACGGGCTGCCGACCAGGCGGTGCCCCTCAGGCCAGTCTTCTGCCTGCGCCCCCACGGGGCCAGCCTCAGGGGCCGGCAAGGTGGTCCCGGGCCTCTGGTGTCGGCTAGAGCGAGGCAGAGCCAAGAATTCCTGAAGAGCCAGAGCGGGCGGCTGTGGCACCAGCACACGGGCCAGGCCGGCCTCAGCCATCGGCCGCCACCTCCAGGTCCCTGCAAAGAAAGGGGCCACCGTCCCCAGGCCCACCACTGGGCCCCTGGCATTGCCTAGTCAGCAACAGGACTGGCTACATGACCCCCTCAAGCTTTGCCTTTGGAAGTTATTGTGAAGTTGGGGCGTGAGTGTGCCCCAGCAGGTCCCACAGGCAAGGCAGGCGCTCCCGCCAGAAAGAACGGGACCCGCCCCAAAGCCACCTCGAGGACTTGCGATGGAACCCCCCAAAGAGGGTCCGCCTGCAGTAGCAAGACCCCCGGGGAGGGGGTAGGACACGCCTCTTGGCCACACACGCGAGTCCTCCGAGGTCTCGAGCAGCCCTGAAAAAGCCCGGGTGAACCGATTCTCATTTCCCCAGACGCAATAAATAAGAAATATTTAATGGAGTCGTGTTGACATTGGACATAAACTGTGAGAGTCCCTTGTGTTCCTGTGAGCTGAAAATATGTAAATAATTCTTGTCCCAAGGAGGAGCGGGGCTGGGAAACCTCACGCTTCTGGGCTGTTCCAGGGAAGTACCTGCTCTCGCCGGCGTGACTCAGCTTCGTGGGTACCGAATACCAGGGTGGCAGTGAAAACTGGGGTTTCCTTGTAAACCTAAACTTAGCAGTGAAAAAGTTACCAAGAATGGCCTGTGGCTGGTGGCGCCTGGCTGGTGGCGCCTGGCTGGTGGCGTGGTGGCCGGGAAGGCTCTCCGGGTGACCTCGGCCTGACAGAGCCGCTCGCCCTGCTTGGCCAGGTGGTCTCCGCTTCCGAGGGGAGACCCCTCCCCAAGGCTGGAAAGCAGGAGCCCCGCCCTCCAGGGTCTGAGCCCTGCATCCCTCACCCAGGCAGGTTCTCCCCAGGCCCCGGCTGCGGATCTGTGGGTTGGGGCTGTTGGAGCCCTGTGGGGGCCAGGAGCTAGTTTGTGCTGTGCTGGGGAGGTCAGGGCACACAGGAAGGCCCCCACGCCCCCACCAACAGTGGGGTGATGTTCATGCCAGAGTGGGCATGCCAGCACGAATTCCTGAAAGGCCTGGAAATGGGGTCACAGATTCTCGCAGATGCTCGGCTTTATGCCTGGCTGAGAAAAATCCAGGGCCTTGCATAAAACCTAGATTGAGTCCAGAGCATCAACGGGCACCATCCGCACGCCCGGGTGGAGGCTGCTCCTGAGGGTGGGGGCCGGGGGCACGGGCTGCCCAGGCCGCCCTCCCCACCCACCCGGCCGACCCCTGGTCAGGTGCTGTCAAGTCTGTCCGTAGGCTGCCTGCGAGCCTGCTGGGCACCCCCCGGGCCCACAGCAGCAAGGACCCTCAGGGACAGGCAGTCCCCTTCCTGGGTGGGGGTGGGACCGGGGCAGGGCAGGGCACCTCCCTCTCCACTGGGGACAGAGGCCAACTGTCCCATGACCCTACTTAGTCCTCACCTCCGTCTTGAGCGAAACTGCGGCTTGAAGCTAAACAACACAGAGCGAAAGCAGGGTCTGGCGGCCTCGTCCTTTCTGTTTCCAGGATTTGTTTTTTCTCAAGGCTGTAATGAAGCAATGACGAGTGACTGGACGTCATTCGTGGACCTTTTGTGCCAGGAGCCACAGGGCGGACACTGGAAGGTCTGCCTTGCTTCACACTGGGGAAACTGAGGCCCGGCCAGGTTCCACGAGCTTCCCCAGAGTCCTGTGGTGCAAGCCCCGGCCCGCTCGCTCCGTGCCGCCCTGCAGGCCTGAACCCCCGCTGCAGGGCCGGCACCCCATCCGGTCGCGGAGGCAGGAGCTGCCAGCCGCGAGCCGGAGGAGGAATCGCCTGGAGCGCTGTTCCACGATCCAGAAGCACGCGCCGCCCCAGACCTCCAGTGAGACGCCGGCACAGAGGGCCCATGCGCCATCTGGGACTTTTCCTCTTGCCCCTCAGCCTTCAGGAAATGCAGCTTGCAGAGAGACGAGGGTGAGGCCAGACTCGCCATGGCCACAAGTGGGCTTGGGCATCCTGTCTGCGAGGACGCGCGGGACCAGACCTCCTGGAAGGCAGTTAGCATTGCTGCAGCTCGGGGCAGGGGCAGAGGCCCAGGGGGGCGCTGCCCAGGCCCCCCCGCGGCAGCGTCCCTCATACCCCTTCCAGCCCAGGCTCTCCCTGGGCGTGGCCCGTGGCCCGTTTGGTGGCCTTGGGAGTGTCAGGCTGGGCAGCCCCCCACAGGTGTTGGAGGCTTCACCAAGAACACTGTGTGTCCTGAGCTGGAAGTGACCCGGCGTCCAGCCAGGTCCCGGCCTGCCCGCGCAGCCTCTGGGGGCACCGGGAGGGGGAGGGCGATGGGCAGTGTCTTGCCTGCAAGTGACCTCATGCCCGGCTCTCGGCACGGCTTCCCAGCCGCCGCCTGCTGGAAACCCCCTTCCCTCCTGTCCTGCCGCCTCATGGCACTTCAGGGGGGTGGGAAATAACCCTCCACATCTCAAGTGCTTTTCTCCAAAGGAAGACAGCTCTGAATCATCAGCCCAGGAACAAGCAGGGCTTCCCGGGAATCGGTGGACGGATGGAGCAATGTAGGCCTCCTTGACCTCAGGGCCAAGGCCTCCGCTGCCAGGGTCGTCCGGCACCCCACGCGGGCACTCCACCCCTGCCCCCTAGCCCAGCCCGCGCACACTCCCGTCCTGCGCGGCCCCCACCAGCTCAGCCGGACGCCCCCCACCCCCACACAGACGCACATGTAACACTGAAGGGTCACTTCCTTGACCCTGCCGGCCTCATAAGCTCCGTCTCTTTAAAGGGCGTCTTCACCGCAGGACCACAAAGCCAGGCCACGTGCTGTGTTTGATTCCCAGGCCTAAATTCCCAGAACACGTCACCACACACGGGTAGTTTAGGAACAGAGCTTTATGCTCAGTCCCAGAGGCCAGAGGCCCGGTGGAGGGCCGGAGTGGGCCGGCTCCGGGGCTGCTGGCAGTCCTTGGCTTGCGGCTGAGTCAGCCTGACCTCGGCGTCTGCCTCCGCGGGGCCTTCTTGCCTGCACCTCCGCGTCAGACCCACCTCTCCTGCTTCTGGGGACACTGGTCACTGGATTCAGAATCTACTCGGATCCAAGATGATCTCATCCCCAGATCCTCCATTACCCTTGCGAAGACACTGTTTCCAAATGAGGTCCCTTCCCCGGTACTGGCGGTGAGAACGCGGACACCTCTTTTCAGGGGTCAATGTACTTGCCAGAAATGAAAGATACCACAAAGGTAAATACAATGAAAGCAAACCCATGTAATTAAATTCTAGCCAGATGCTGGCCTGCCGTGGCTTCTGGGCCCAAGGCCCAGCCTCTCTGTCAAGGGGAGACCAGCCCGTCAGCACTGCTGTACCCAGCCAGCAGTTTCCTCAGACAGGACCTGAAGGGCTGGCAGAGGAGAGCCAGCTCAGTCTGGGCCTTGCGCAGTGAAGTCTGTGTCCTTGTGCCCTTAAAATCCGCCCCCCCCCCCCATTGCAGATCAGCGATGCCCCTTGGCACACAGCTCGCGGGTCACCCTGTGGTGCCAGCTGGATTTTCTCTGTCTTCCTTCTCTAGCTGAATCCCAGCAAGGATGGTGTCTGGTTTGACCCAGGCTTCCCAAGGCTGGATTCAGGGTCTGGCCTGCTGTGGACTCTCTGTGCTATGTGCCAGGTGGGAAGTAGGGCAGAAGGGAGAGGGGAGGGCGGGGGAAGGAAGAGGGAGGAAGCGAAGGGGGTGGGAGGGAGAAAGAATTGGACAGCTGCACGGGTGGGCTGGATGGCTGGACCGCCGGACACATGGAAGCATGGACGGGAGGGCGGCTGAAGGACACGACGGCTGCGGGAGGTGAACGGGACCATGCTTGAACAAAGTCCCAGACCCCCAAAGCCCGAATTCCATTTGCGGGCCTTTGCCTACAACCGGCCTTCAGCCTCACCGTCACCCTCCCTGCCGTTCCTTCCACGCCTTCCCGCCACACATGTAAGGAGGAGGCTGCCAGGGCCCGGGGCAGGGGCAGGCGTGCTGGGGGGCGCTCTTGGCCTCTGTCAGAATCGTGTCCTGCCAACAGTCATCCCAGGCAGCCGGCTGAGACAGCCGCTGCTGGCAGCCTCACGTCCACGAAGCCTCGGCGGAGCCAGGTGGGGACCCGTGCAGGCCTCGGCCAGGGCGCGTCCCTGCTGGGCATCGCTGCTCCCTGCCACGTGGCCACCGGCACTGCTCAAACCGGGACCGTCTGCGGCAGGTCCTGGGTTGTGCAGACGAGGTGGGGCTGGAAGCTGAGCCCTCGGCCCGGCCTGGCATCCGGGCCCTGGGCCGGTGGTGCTGCTTGGCTGCCCAGCGAGAATCGAGAAGAGGCCTGGGCCCCTTCAGACACCCTGCAGGCCTGAACCCCCGCTGCAGGGCCGGCACCCCATCCGGTCGCGGAGGCAGGAGCTGCCAGCCGCGAGCCGGAGGAGGAATCGCCTGGAGCGCTGGTCCACGATCCAGAAGCACGCGCCGCCCCAGACCTCCAGTGAGACGCCGGCACAGAGGGCCCACGCGCCATCCGGGACTTTCCCTCTCGCGCCTCGGCCTTGGGAAACGCAGCTTCCAGACCCCCCGGGCCGGCATCTCTGGCGCGGCTGAGCCGTGGGAGTTCTTTCGCGGCTCCCAGGGGACTCTGAAGGGCAGCCACGGTGAGAGCCACCCCATTCTCCGCAGCGCCCTGCCCACTGCCCCGGCAGCCGCCCCCCGTCTGGCCCCGCCGGCGGGTCCCCAGCGACGGCCCTGCTTCCCCCTACCTGGCACTTGTCACTCCTGGGATTATTTCTGCTGCATTTAAAACCCCACTGTTTTAGCATGGGGAGCCCAAGAGCAGAGCTGGAGATGAGGATTCCCCTGCTGCTGGTGTATGGGGGGATGAACCCCAGGACCGGGGTGAGGCCAGGGAGAGCGAGACCCGTGGGGACAAGTGGGGCGATGGGGGCTCTGGGCTGGTCCCTGCTGGGGGACACTGGCACCCCACCCCGAGGGGACCCACCGGGGGATCTTGAAAAATGACCGCAAAGGCCCCGCCCTGCAGCTCAAGCCGGGTCAGTGGAGGTGCCGCAGGTCGGGGTGTCCTGGCTGCTCCACCCCCCTGCAGCCCAGACAGCTTGAGTCAGCCACTCTTTGGGTGGCCCCGTGGGTGCTGACGGCCGGAGGCGGGATGGCTGGGGGACGAGGTCAGGAAGCCAGAGGGGGGTGCTACCACAGGCCCCAAACATGTTGGTGACACCCCCTGAGCCAGAGGTGGCCAGCTGGAGCCCGGGGCCCAACCCGGCCCACCAGCACGTTCTGTTGGGCCCACACAGGCGTTCAAGGAAAATCAAGCCACAACTGTTAACATGGGCGACTTCCTGTGAAATACCTGGAAAGTCAGATCGGGGGGCTGGGGCCCGTGTCCACGAGGGGACTCCCCAGAAGGTGGGCTCAGTCTGAGGGCAGGCCCTCCCGCCCTGCCCCCCACACGCCACCTCGTAAGACCTGGCCGGGGGCCCGTCACCACGGTGGTGACTTCAGAGGTTCTCCCTAACCCCAGACCCCTCACCCTGAGTCTGCAACCCCTAGGTCACATTCCAGGAGCCTGTCCCCTCTGCTGACCTGCTAACCAGCGTGGGAGGACCCTGCCCCTGGGGGCACACCAAAGTCATCTTCCTGGGACCCCCTCCCCACCCAAGAAGGCCACAAAACCTCTGTGTGGGGACCCAGGGCCTTCATTCTCTCTGACTTTTTTTAGGATTGATTTATTTATGCATATAAGAGCTGGGGTACAGGTCAGAAGTGTGGGGGCGGGTGAGAGGACTCCCCAGAGACAGAGCGGGAGCAGAGCAGGAGGATAGACTGAGATACACTGCTGAGGGGAGCAGCGGGGAGACAGGAGAGGCCTGCCGCGCCCTGGGGGTCCCTCTCTGGCCGGGGATGGAACTCGGGCCCAGCAGTGACAGGGCTGCGACTCAACGCTAGGCGCCCTGGGAGACCCCAGCTTCTCTCATCCTTTCTGCCCCCCCCAGGGTGGCACCCAAAGCGGCCGCTGACAGCAAAAGGTGACACAGGCCTCGCGATGTTTTCTGGGGTCCTGGGGCTGAGGGTTAACTGGTGCTCACAGAGGCGGGACCCAGCATGCCAGGGGAACAGCGGCTTTGGAGGGGTTGGGGTGTACCCCTGCCTGCTCTAAGGAGGTGAGAGAGGCGCTGTGCCCTGCCCCCTCCCAGGATGCCATCCCTGGGCGGACACTGCTGTGGCTTCCACGTTTCCTGTTCGAAACCACCCTGCAGTGACCTCCTCGTACAGACACCTGCGTCCACCTGTCCTATTGCTGGTCCTCAGAAGAGCATCGGGACCTAAAGCCCTTGAAGGCTCTGACTGGAAACTGCCAGACGGCTTTCCAGAAAGGTCAGACCGTTGACACGCCGCCAGCCACACGCCTGTGCCACCACAGCACCCCCAGCGTGCGTGGTAGCTCTAACCCTCGCCCTTTCGCACCTCCTCTGTGAAGCCTCGGGGGTTTCCCCCTCCTCGGCCAGAGGCTGGTCCCTCTGCTCGGGCTGACTGGCTCTGCCCCGCCTCGACTGAGGCCAGAGGTTCCTGGTGGGAGGTCTCCCTGGAGCCAGAGGGGCGCCCCCTCGCCCCACCCACCCTGCAAGCAGAGGCTCTTGCCCGCCAGCATGCTTCCCCCGCCTCTGAGGTTGACATGAGGCTCTTGGCAGAGAAGCAACTGAGAACCAGCCCAGAGAGGCTGAGTGACTGACCCGAGGCCACACAGCGATGGCCTTCCCACAGCCAGATCCTGCTAAGTGACCGCCATGTCTGAGCTACATCTACCTCTCCCCCAAACAGCTCTGCGCCCCTGGTGCTGTTCTGCCCCTGCTGTAAGAGGCGTCACCGTGACTCAGGGTCACCCAGCTAAAAGTGGCAGTGCCTCTCAGCAGGCAGAGCCAGGAGCCCCCACCCCTCGCTGGCCCCAGCTGCCCCGACAGGCCCCACCTGCCCCCTTCACCAGCTCAGCAAGTTCCCAGGAACGGTAGGGTGCTCATCTTATCACGGAATCTTCTCTTGAACCTGTTTATCTCTGGCACTTAATTGCCCTGGGGCTTCCTGCCAATCCACCTGGATGTGGACAGCACTTTTGGGACAAATGCTGCCAAAATACCTTGAGAACTGCACCCTCAGCCTGGCCGGTGGCATCTGTCACCTGGAAGCACCTGCAGGGCGCACTGGCCAACCCCACACCCCGCCCCCCGGGCTGCAGCGAGTACCAGGGAAGGGCTCGCTTCCCTGCCTTTGAACAGTCACTGTAAGTGCTGTTTGAGCACCTACTGTATACCCAGCACTGACTGAGTGCCTACTATATACCAAGCACTGGCTGGGGGTGGCACAGCTGCAGACAAAAGCCCATGGCCCCGGGGCAGCCCACCCACTGGGCGGAGGCAGGCAATGAAAAGGAAAAAAACAAACATCAAGTCCCCAGAGCCTGGAAGCCCTGTGACACTGAGGAGACCCAAGTATTAGCCTGGAGTGGGGAGCAGAGGCCGGGAAAGAAAGGGCTGGAATTTTAAGCCGGAGCAGAGATGTGGGAGGGTGGCGGGGTAGGAGTAATCCAGGCAGGCAGCATGGCCAGTGCAAAGGCCCTGGGGCCCCCGATGGGGGCTGTGGGGCCGGGCAGCTGGAGAGGATTCGGGGAGATGAGTGTGGGAGGGAGTAGGACAGGTTGGGGCAGACAGGAGGCCACGGGGGGGCCTGGACTTCTCTCCCAGGGAGACAGGCCGGGCCACATCCTAGGTTTCAGCAGGACCACTCAGGCTGCAGCTGGCTGGAGAACATTCTGGATCAGGTAAGAATAAAGCAGAGGAGGAGAAGAGTAGAAGGCAGTTGCGAAAGCTGGCTCGCCCCCCGAAGGGCCCTGCAGCTCTGCCCTGGAGCTGGAACACGCGTGTGGACGGGTGCCCGTGCGTGAACACACATGCACACCAGCGTGTGTGCACACCACGCCGCGCACACTGCACACCCAGCCTCGTCCCTGTCCTCGTCCCCGGCACTGGCGCCCCCCACTCCCGTCCGCTGCTCCCCGGTGCCTTCCTCCCTGGTTCCTAAAGGCACTGCAAGGTGGAGAAAATCACGGTGGCTCCAGAAAGGAGCAGGGTCCAGAGCAACCCCGTCTCTGCCCGCCTGCATCCCCCACAGCCAAAGAGGGGTCTGTGAGGTTGGGGTAGAGCTTTTGTCTGCGGGACCAGACCCTGCCCCCCCAGCCCCGGGAGCTTCAGAAACCACAGCTCACGCTCCCCCCAGACGCCCCAGTGACTCCCACATGCCTGCAGGCCCCCGGGTGAAGGGCGCTGTGTTTGGGGGAGCACCGAGGCTCCCCCAAGCTCAGCCCACAGGAGAGTCGGCCCAGGGTCCCTCCGGCCCTCCAGGCGGACACGGCCTCCTGTGAGTGCCGCCTCTTCACCCGTCAGCCGCACGTCGGAACCGCTCCCCTTCTGTGCTACACAGAAGCCCGCTCCCCGCTCTGGAGCCAGAGCCGCCGCCTTGGTTTTCCGTGTTTGTTTAGTCTCTTGCTGGTGGGCTCCAGGCCAGAGCCGCTTCCCCCGCAGTGCTGTGAAACATCCTTTTCGATTGTAATTAGTTTTTCAAAGGGTTGGGTCTACCATAAATTTGCTCCGAGCTGTCACCTGCCCCTGCCAGAAAGGCTCTCACCAGATGAGTGATGACACGCTCAAGGAAGCCGACCGGGGGAGGCCTGGCACGGGAGGACGGGCAGAGGCCGGTGCAGCCACTGTGGAAAACCGGGGGGAGGTCTCCCAGAAATTCAAATCAGAGCTGCCGTGCGAGCCAGCAGTTGCTTTCTGGTGTTTATCCCAGGGAAGCGAGGAAATGGTGTCACAGCACCACGTGTTCTCTGCCATGTCATTCACAGTAGCCCAGATTCTGGGCCCATCAGGATCTATAGATGGATGAACAGAGACAGGACCTGCAGCGAGTGTGGGTGAACGGAGGGGGGTGTCCCAGAGATGCGTGGTGAGGAGGCTCCTACAGACGTCACAGAGCATGCTGATGGGGTGACGTGGGGCCACGTTGTTGACTGAGACGTCGATGAGGCACATATGACTGTATGGCTGTGTGGAATACTATTCAGCCATGAAAAGGAAGGAAAGCTTGCCGTTTCTGACAACGTGGATGGAGCTGGAAGGCTTTGTGCTAAGTGAAATAGGTCAGAGAAAGACACTGTAGCTCTCACTTAGATGTGGTATCTAGGGGGGAAGCGGGGGGGGGGTATGTACAAAAAGAAATGAGATTTGTGGTTACCAGGTGGAAAAACAGAGAGTAGCCCTCTCAGCCTAAAAAGGGAGGACAGTGTGGGGACGAGAGAAGTCCAGAGAGTGTGGAGGGGTCCGGATGACTCAAAGGAGGCTGGTGTCTAGCTTCGTGGCAATAGCAGGCAGCCTGGAGGTGGACATGGGACTTGAATAAGCTGAAGGGGGCCTGGCTGCCCAGTACGGTGCCCACCACCTGTGAGGCGCCCACAGCAGAGCTCGGAGTTCCCACGTGTCCTGTGGTGAGGATTCCAGCTGGAGACCTGGCATCGCCGTGTTCACCTGGCAGTACCAGTCTCCAGCCACAGTGGCTGAACACAGCCAGGGGTTAGGGCTCACCAGGGACACGTCCACCACAGGGTGCAGGAACCCCTGCCTGTCAGGGACTCCGAGCCCATGCCAGGGGCTCCGCGCGGTATCGCCAGCTCCACACAGGGCTCCCGGCGGCCCCGGCAGGGGAGGCCAGCAGGAGGAGCCCATCGGTGGCGTGGGAGGGCTTCGGCCACTGCTGCCACTGCCGGATGCCGGGAGGAGAGGAGGGGGCGCTGTCAACGTCACCCCTAGAGCCTGGAGAAGTCAGTGCTGGGCACAGGGACACAGGTGGACCAAGAGGTCCCAGCTGCTTTCTGGATTTCTGCACGGGGGCAGGTTGGAGTTGCCAACTCTGCTGCAGGGCCCCCCCCCATGGGCGGTGGGCACCAGCATGTTACCCCGAAAGGGAGGGATGAAGAGGAAGGGAAGGGTGAGTCCCCAGTTAAGAGTCAACCTGGGGGCCCTCCCTGGTGGTGCAGCGGGTTAGGACGCAGCACTGCAAGCAGGCAGCAGCCGCTGCCAGTGCGAGCTCGATCCCCGCCCTGGAGGTGACCACAAGGCATGACAGACCCCTCCTGACCCGCCCGCTGCGCCCCTCAGCAGTGTACTTCGTCGATCTGCCTGTTCTGCTCCCCACTCTGTCTCTGGTGAAGCCTCTCACTGCCCCTGAGCCTCTGGCCTGTACCCCAGTTCTGTATGTCCAAATAAATAAATATTTGGGGGAAAAAAAGAGACAAAGCCCCGTCAGCCACGCCCCGGCCCACCTAGCTAAGGGGTCCCTGAGTTGAGGAGCAGAAAGGGCCCGCCTGCAGAGGCCAGACGGTGGGGATACGGACGTCTCCGGAAGTTGCCCAGGAATTGGGCGCGTGCACGTGAGATGCAGGTGTGGGAACCTTGCGTAGCCTCTTGGGGCCTGGACCTCCATGAAGCACATCTCCAGGAGCTGAGAGTGGGGAAGCCAGTGCTGGCAGCTGCCCTCAAGGATCACATTGTGGGGTTGTCCCCGGTCACGTGTCAGGGTTGGGGTGCTCTCAGACTGTTACAGTAGTAGAGGAGGGGCCCCCAACCCAGCAGGAGAGGCGGGGCACAGGAAGGAACAGGGAGATATCTTGTAGACATGGTGCAGGCCTCGACTCCACGTGGCGGTCCTGAGCTTTCCTGTGCCTCAGTTTCCCCCGTGTGTAATGGGGGTAATAACAGCCCTCCTCTTAGGCCTGAGAGGCCTGCAGAAGAGGCACTTGGCAGGGAGCATGGGGAGGTGGCCACAGAGGATCGCGGGGTTTATTACTAATGAATGAAGATGAGTCACACGCATGAGCCACCAGCATTGATCTTATGTGATGAATGGCCAGAGCAAAATGAATCAATGGGTGAATTGCTTGGTACCTGCACCTGGCGTGGAGAGGGGGAGGGGATGCCTGAGTCAAAATAACAGGTTGGACCCTGACTCCCCACTTCATGGTGCACATCTGTGACTCCCCACTTAATCACTTCCTGGGGTGATGTGCGGGCAGGGCTCCCTGAGTCGCCTCCCAGCAGGCTGGCCTTCAGGCCCTGCTACTCAGAGTCCACCCCTCCACCCCTACCAGGCAGACGGTGAATCAGGGCTTTGGGGGGAAAGTGAGAATTAAATTCTCAGCAGGCTTGTTCAGCCTGCCAGTCAGGGGCTGTGGGCAGGGCAGGGACCCCCTCCTGGGCCTGCCAGGTTTGGAGGTGGGCTGGGCGGGGCCCTGCCCTGGGCTTACCTTCTGGGGGTTGACAGCACAGTTGACTCACCACAATAAACAGCTTTCCCCTGCTGTCCAAAAGCAGTGTTGCCTGGAAGACTTTCGGAGGCCAAAATGGCAAAGATTGAAGAAGCAATTACAGCTCGTTTATATGGAAAATGTTTGTGCAACCCCAGACTCCCAAAATAACCTACCAAGTCATACCGAATAACATATAAAGCCTCAAACCATAGTGACCTATGGTGAAAGCAGGAAGCAGTGAGACACACAGCCTGTACAAGGTCATTCCGGGGAGGGTGTTTTGGGGGGCCACCCTCCCCACTAGGGGTGCCTGGTGGCACAGACACTGTCTGCTATGTTTCCTTTTTGCCTTTTGTCATAAGAGCAAAAATCATCTTTGGATAGTTTGGTCCATGAGACACATACTGATTTAGATGGTTCATAAAAGTGAGGCGGTGTAATGAGAACTTTCCAGAAGCTTGGGGAGCGGGGGAGAGCACAACAGTAATGACAGTGAAGAATTTCTGAAGCCGGGACCTGGGCCCCAGGCTGCTGTTCATTCCCTCCTGCCACGCTCATCACCCTTGAGCAGCTGCCGGAGCAAGTCCACGCAAGGGCCCAAACTCCCCTCATTTTGACCAGCAGAAGTGACAACCCCGAGTGTCATCTGCTGAAAGCATCTCCACATCCTCATTCTGCAGAAAATTGAGGCAAGGAGAGGTGGAGCAGCCAGGTGAGACGTCTCAGAGGTGGGGTGTGCTGTGTCCTCAGGCCTGAGGAATTCTGGGGGAGCACTTGGAGAGGAGCAGAAATCAGGAGTCTGTGGGGTGATGGGTAGCAGGGATCTTGGTGCAGCTGGAACTCAGGCCAGTCTCTCTCGCCCTCCTGCTGGGCTGAGAACCCTCCGCAGAGCTTCCACACTGATCTGCATATGCAAAGGGACCAAGAAAGGAAGAATCCTGCTGAACCCAGAAAGGGGGTGTTGCAGGGTGTTTTTCTAGAATGTGGTGACTCCTGGCACCCGCACCTATGGAATCAGCCCACTGACCCCCGGTGGTTCTAGAAATTGGAGGCCAGTCCACCTGGAAGAGATTCCAGTGTTTTCTGAGAGGGGATGGATGGAGGTGGCAGCCCAGGGCAGGTTCTCCTTCGGTGTCCTGGTCACACTTGAGCCCTTCACAGCTCACCCCACGGAGGACCACCTCCGGTCTGTCTGCTGGACACTGTGCTGGCTCTTTCCCAGACGTCAGGAAGCCAAGAAAAGTCGGAGGCTGAGCCAGGAGTCCGGACTCGCTCGGCTCTCCAGCGGGGCCGGAATCAGGAGCAGAGCATTGGGCCTCCGCCTCGTGGCCGCTCCACCTCAGCTGCCTCAGAGATGCTGGAAACAACAGGCTGTGTAGGTTGCTACAGTCCGCCCAAACCAGGGACCGACCCCCGGCCGTTCAAAGCGTGACTTGGAATTTTGCTTCGGCCGGAAAGGTGCCTGGTGTCCTTGGGGTCCTGGGGGAAGGACCAGGCGTGGTGTCACTACGCTGTCCTGCCTCAGCAGGGGGTCCTGAAGACCATGGGGTGAGACAGCCCAGGTGCAGGCCTCCCCAGTGGCCGACACCTCTTCTGGTCTTCGAGACCGGCTCAGACATGCCTCCTCCAGGAAGCTTCCTAGACTCCCAGCCAGCACATGACTTCCTCGGCCCTTCTCTGGGGTCCTCGAACAGGGGAGGGCCTCCAGCTGCCCGCCCTGGGCTCTGAGCCAGCCAAATGGGCTCCTTCCTTCAGCCCAGCCCCCACCCGGGTGCTTCTCTCCCTTCGTGGGCCTCCCATGCGCGCCCATGGGGGCCTCCCTGCTCCCTCCCCGGCTCCCTCCTCATGTTATTATATGCAGTTGTCTCCCTTCTGATCGCTGCCAGAAGAGGCCCAAAGCATTGCATCCTAAGGGACCCACCGGCTCCAGAATCTCAGGAACCACATTTGTATGGGCTGCGGCTTCCGCCGCGCGGCCTCAACACCACTGAGGTGGGTGTGTGTGTGCAGTGTGCAGTTGGAGAGACTGAGGCCCGGGGATGCCAGGGCCCTCAGGGCACTGGCCACTGGCGATCTGAGCCCCGGCTTGGCCCCCAAACTCCTGGTTCCTGAGCGCAGCTAAGCACCATGTTGAGCCCCGCCCAGCACCTGCTGAGGGCCATCAAGATACCAGCTTCCTGGCTCAGTTGAACTTTCGGGAAAGATCTGGGGAGTCTGGGAATGGAGAGGGACAGGTAGCGGCCAGGCACACTTCCTGCAGGAGGAAAGTCTGCCTGTCACTTCTGGGAATGCCGGCCTGGCTTAGCGATAGCTAGATGCACTTTGACTCCAGGGGAGCCACCAGCTGTCACTAGTGGCAGCCCCCCCCTTCCTTCCTGGGGGACGCAGCTGGCCTGCTCAGAGGCTCCATGTCGACATCCAGGTGCTCCTATCCGGCCATCTGTCTGGCCACAGGAAGGGATGCCCAGCTGGGGCCTCTGCCAGCTGTCTGGGAAGGGGGCAGGGTGGGCAGCCCAGACTGGGTCATCCAAATTGAGCCCGTGCAGTCCAGCCCCAATGAAGCAATGTGCCTCCAGCTTCCTGCTGCTGTGGCTATGCAAATAGGGGGAAATCAGGGCCTCTCCTGGGCCAGGCTTCCCGGAGTGATAATGTTGGTTGTCCTGAGAAACCCTGGGGGTGGAGGGGTGAACGGCTAAGCTCCCTGGCTAAGCTCCCTCTCCCTCCTGGTGCATCTCTGATGCAGAGCCTGCAGGCCACGTCCACTGGCCTCTTCAGTCCAACCTGGGCTGATTAGTCACATGCCCAGCCCACCTGGACTAGCCTCCCCAGGAGAAAAGTGGGGGTGGCTTCCAATTTCATCCCTGCAGCCCCAGATCATGGGGTGGGGGACCTGGTGGGTGGGGGTCACACTGGAGCAGGAAGCAGAGTTGGCCTCACTGGTTCACAGTCCCTGTCTGAGATCACCACACCCAAACCCCCCCCCCACACACACCATTTACAAATGAGGAAACTGAGGTTATCAGACAGGCTGGGGATGTGCCCAGAGCTTGCCCAACACACCCCAGGACAAGAGATAAACTTCTGCTTGCCACCAGCAGTCTGCCAGCCCTCTCCTGGCCCACACTGCCTCACCAGCCTCAGGGTCTCACCAGGTCCCTGCCAGCCTCCTGCCCAACTAGGGCTGCCCGAGGTCACCCTGAAGCTCCCCACAGGCTCGCTGTGACCTGGACATCGAGACAGCCCTCCCGACAGCATGTAATCAGGCCCCCCCCCCCCCCCGACTGCGCGGGCCTCAGCACATGGCATCCTCGCCTCAGGCATTTCCCGCAGGGGTGCCAGAACACCCAAGAGCCCCACTGTACCCCCTGGCTCTCCTCAAGCTGCCAGCTCTGCCTGTTTCTGCGGCTCCTGCATGGCCGTGTCCAGGAAGCCTTCCCGGATTCCTCCAGCGGGACCGGTGTCTGCGCTGGGCCCCCATCCTTGGTCATGGGCCACCCTGTGATGTCACCGTTCCCTGGGCACCTGGGGGCTCATGAGGGGAGCTGGCACAGAGCAGGCGGGACCTGGGAGATGCAGGATGCAGACAGATGAAAGACCCAAGTGCGACATGCAGCCTTCAGGGCAGGCGAGGCTGAGACAGAGGGTAACTCCCACAGTGGGGGGCTCTAGGTCAGGAAGTCACAACTTGGGACATCTTTGAACCCCTCTCCAGCCCCTCCCCATTATTTAAGAAACTAAGCCGCCCCCAGGCCTGGGACAAGGCTCCTACTGGAGGGGCCAAGAGGCCACGCCCCCTTCCCCAGACTCCCTTGCTGCGGGTGGGGGTGTAGCCATGTGACTTGGGCTCAGCCAATCAGAGATCAGAGTTTTGATTGGGGGCTGCAGAAAGGGGTCATAGGAAAGTTTCTGGAGCCGCCCGGCTGCCGAGCAGGGGCAGCTGCAGACCAGCCTTGCCCCCGGCTTTCCCTTTCAGGTGTGCATCCTACCATCCTGGGGGGGTCAGTGACCCCCCCCCATATATGCTCAAACTGCCCTGCTTCTGGTTAAATGAGCCACGCTGCCTTCTGTTTGCCACGAGGCGCCCCAGAGGCGCTCTGAGGGACACCCTGCAATCGGCGAGGTGAAGTCATGTTGCCGGGAAGGGCTGGAAGTGCGTTCTGGTAGCAGGGAGCAGCTGAGGACGGTCAAGTTCAGGCTTCAGACAGCACAGGGAAAGTTAGGGATGACCACTCACCTGGGCTCAGTGTGGCGTTCCGGGTAGAAGGTGAGAGGACAGATGCTGGGGGGAGTAAGATCCAAGATGGCCCCTGCAGCGGACACCACCCTGCAGGCAGTGAAGAGGGGTGCACTTTATTTGGAGGTGCCTTCATCAGATTGGTGGTCCAGAAGGCCCGCTCTCTCCTGGGGGGCTAGGCGAGATGCAGGCAGAGACTGCTGCAACCATGCCTGCAGCTAGTCGTGGGAGCCAGGAGGATACGGGGTGAGCAGAGCTGGCCTCCACTGAGACTGGCAGTGGGGAGCCGCTGAAGCTTGGGACACCTGATGTCACCATCAGAAAGTGAACGTCGAGCTCCATGGTTGCCTGGACAGAGGTTCCAAATATTGACCGGTCCTCAACCAGTCGTTGTTGCTCCTCAAGGCTTCCCCACCTGGGGTGAGATGCTGGGGTCTCCGAGCCAAGCAGACACAGGCCTCAGGCATGATGTAGGGACAGCTGGGGTCTGGGGAAGTGTGAGCAAATTCAAGGGGTTATGGAAAAGGGGGGAGGGGTACGGAGCCCCCAGTTGCTCCCTGTCATCCCAGGAGGCCTCCCCAGGAGGAGACCAGTGGGAAGAGCTCTGAGTCAGAGGGCAGCAGCAGATGGACACCAAGTTCACAGGTCATCCCACCCCCTAACTTCAAATAGCAGCTGGTGCCTGGGAATTCTGTTTCTCTGTCCCTTGGGGTGCTAAGGCTAGCTGGGCTCGTACCCCCATTTTATAGATAAAAAGGGAGAACCCAGAGTCCTCTAAGATACTTGCTTTTATTCATTCCCTAAATTACACAAATTAAATGCCAATTGGGGGTCCTGGGACCCCAGTGGGCTCTCTCTGGCTCTTCACCTCGGCGTGCTTCCATTTCCTCCTGGGAAAGCGGGTGGAACTTCTGGACAGTGCTGAGTGCGTCTCTCCTCAGAGGCCTCCTCTGTACTCTCTCCTCTCCTGCTGCCTAACAGCACCCCCCCACACTGGGCACCCCACCTTCTGGGAACAACAGCTCTTTGACAGTGGGAACCCAGAGCTGTCAGACAGGGACAAGGGGAGCCCCAGGCAGAGGCCCCTGCGGGTCCGACTGGGCCGGGGGTGTTGAGGCGGTGGGCACCTGCAGGAGCAGGTCAGAAAAGCCCTGGTGGGTGGGGAGGGGGTGGCACACCTGCATCAAGGGTCACCCCACTGGGGGTCTGGCATGCCTGCCCCTCTGTGAGCCCCCGTAGGGGGTCCCACTTGCACCACCGCACAGGTAAGAGACAAACCCAGGAGTGCTGTTGGGGGGCCCTGGGGGCTTAGACCATCCCTCCTTGGACATTGAAGGGCTTTCTAGAAAGGAGATGATGAGCGCCGCAGTGACTTGAAGGGCTTCCTGGGCGTTTCCCTCTTCCTCAGCTTCCTGCACCCCAGAACACAAATGGGGCACGTCTGCCCTCAGAGTGGACTGAGAGCCTGGTGCCCTCTGTCCCTCCTGTCCCACCCCAGGACAGGGGCGCCTCGCAGGCCTGCAGCCCTGTGAGCCCAAGCTTTGGGCAGGACCCCACCAACTCCCAGGCCCGGCCTGAGTGTCCGCCGAGACTCAGTGGTGACTGGTGCCCGACCTCAGCCTGACCTTCTGCACGGCCCCTGCCTGTCCATCTGTCCCCATCCCAGAGCCGCCATCCTGGACCGCTCCACCTCCTTTCACCCTGTGCCAACAGCCTCTGCTGCCCCCGGCCCTCCTGCCCCCCAAACTCTCCAAACTTGTGTTTAAATGAACCACCGCCGATGGACCCCACCGTGCGTTGCTGAGAACCCCAGAGGCTTCCCCCGTGGCCAGCCTGACGCTTTCAAGTCACGACGCCCTGAGCCTACTCTCGCCTCCCTCACTCGCTGTCAGGGCAGGGCCCAGGAGCCGCCCCGAGGCTGCAGGGGCCCCCCACTACCGCTCTGAACAGCATGGGCCGGGGGTGCGTCCTGGTGGGTGAGTCGGCTCCATGTCGCCAAAAGGGCCCAGGAGCTCGCAGTCCAGAGGCTGGTGCTCACGGCAGGGCAGCCCAGGCGGGAGCGGGGCTGACCGGCACCTCCCCTGGCAGGCGGCAGAGGCCGAACCTGCACAGGGCAGAGGGCCTCTCCGGGAACAAGGCTGGTCCCAGACGAAAGCAGGAGTCAAGGGCCAGGAAACCAGATGGAGCCTCCCCCCAGGGGCAGGGGTGCCCCAGAGTCGGGCCGACCCCTCCCCCTGCGTCTCAGCCTCGATTCCAGCGTCCACCCACAGCGACCAGGGGACGAGCCCCTCTGGCAGGTGGTGGCCACGTGCGGGACCAGCCGAGGCCCTCGCAGGCGCCCTCCTCAGCCCTGCTGCCAGACAGGGCTCTACCAGGCTGATGCCCAGGCTTCCCACGTGGGAATTCCCCATCCCTCTCCCTCCCCAGCGCCCTGTAGAGTCATCGTGGCGTGCGGCTGCCCGTCATCCAACGGCCTTCCTGGCACAGGATGGGCAGACGGAGGACCTCCCCAAGCCTCACCTCCCCCCTCGCCCCTTCCACTCCAAGCCACGCCTGGTTGGCGGGCGCCTGCCCTGGCCTGCCTCCGAGCTGAGGCCCCAGACCAGGCCAGAGGGGGCGCCCATCTCTGGGCACAGCAGGGCCAGGCTGGGCGTGCCTCCCCGGGGAGCAGGTTCTGCACTTGCCCACCAGCTCGGGAAGAGGGAGTGGGTGACAGGCACAGGCTTCCCGGAAGTCAGGGCTGCCCCCCCACACGGGCAGCTCAGGGGCTAGCTAACCAGGCCCTCCTCAAGTGGGGTCCCACTTTCTCCCTGGGGTACCCCCCACCCCCAGCCTTCATCGCCCTCTTCTACTCCGGAAGGCTGGTTCGGCTGTCCCCGGGGGCACCTACCCACCCCTCCACAAGTGAGAACAAGGGCCCAGTGGGGTCCTCCCTGCCCTGTCTCAGGCAGGGTCCTTGAGGCCAGGTCCGGTCAGTATTTACCCCAAACGTCATCTTTGACTGAGCGCTTGGCCCACACAGTTGCACTGAGGAGCCCGACTTCCCAGATAAGGAAACTGAAGCTCAGAGAGGGAGAGCAGCCTCCTCAGGTGCACAGCTCCTGCCTGGCAGGCTCCTAGGACGCTCTCAACCCCACCCTTCCTGGTCCCCGTAAACCTTGCCGTCGGTTCAGCCGCACACACTGGAGGCCATGGCACTTTGAGAACAATCTGTGGAGTGGATAATCGCAGCTGCTACACGCTTTAGTTTTTACTCACTTATTTGCGTGTAGGTAATCTTTCCATACAATGGTTCAAAACGCACAAGGGAAACAGGGCGCCCCCCTCCGCTGCCCCCAGCTACCCCAGTTCCCTCCCAGACACCAGCAGGAGGGCCTGGTTAGCTAGCCCCTGAGCTGCCCGCGTGGGGGGCAGCCCTGACTTCCGGGAAGCCTGTGCCCGTCACCCACTCCCTCCTCCCGAGCTGGTGAGCAAGTGCAGAACCTGCTCCCGTGTCCTGAGAGGTAGTGAGCACACCCACCCAGACGTCAGCGCACCCCCGGCTTATGCTGGCGTCCAGCCCTGTGGAACACCTCAGTCCCCAAGCCAGTCGCCTCCGTGTCCACCAGCCTTTATTTCCTCAGCTTCTGAGGCTCAGCTCATTAGGAGCAAGTCACTGGCCTGCAGACTGGTGGTGGCTGGGCTGTGGTGATCTGAAGGCCCCAGTGGGTGGGAAGGTGACACTTCCCGGGTGGCGCCCACATGTGGCTGTTGGCGGGCAGGTGGCCTCAGCTCCCCACCACCCAGCTGCCTGGGTGTCTGTCCCCCCAGCAACAGGCGGCTCCCCCCAGGGCAGGTGATCCAGAAAGGCCAAGGTGGAAAGGCAGCATTTATGACGCAGGCGCAGAAGGCAGTCACTTCCTCTGCACCTGCTAATTGCACAGGGCGGTCCTGGTTGGTGTGGGAGGAGCCCACACAGGGGAATGAGTCTCTAGGAGGTGAGAATTACTGTGGCTCACCTGGAGGCTGCCCACCGCCCGTATTGGTCTGTACTTGTTTCTTGCTTTTTTTGTTTTCCATGAGTAATGGTTTTCAGAATAGTTCCATGTCAATATGCCGAGTTAACGTGCATAAAGAATAACGTGTAGTTATTCTTTAACTGCATGAGGGTGCACCAGGATTGATTTACCTGATCCCCAGTGAGTGCTCTACCTGGGCTACTCCTGAGCTTTTGTTATTACTGCCACGGGCGTCTCTGTACAGACACTGGTCCTGTCCACCCAGAGAATGCCGCTCAGGGGCAAAATGGCTGAGTCAAGGGGTCTGTTGCTGAGCAAACAGAAAAATCTTTGCTATTTCTTGGGTTGAAAAATGGCATCATGCCGCCTCCTCTTAAATCAGAGTGGACTCTTGATAAATTACTACAGAAGCAATGCCGTATAACATCCAAGGCTGGGTCATGAAAGACCGAGCAATGTCCACCCCGTTTCTCAGAATACTGGCTCTTGGAACAGTAAACCTCCAGGTAAGGCCACTACGCGGTGAGGAAGCACAAGAGGCACAAGTAAGCCATTCGTCAGCACGTAATGGACAGTCCCAGAGATGCCCAGCCCGTGGGTGATGCCAGCATGGGGTAGCAGACACCACCAGGCATTCTGAGTCCCCCCAGCTGCAACTTCAGCCTTCAGGAAACAGAAACAAACCACAGAATATTGGAATAAAGGGTAATGCTATCTCATGTCTGTACTAGCATGTACCTTAGCTCATTCCAGCTTTCCAAAGCCCCTCAAACAGATGTTGACATACCCATTTTACAGATCAGAACACTAAAATTCAGAGATGTTCAGTAGCTTGCCAAGATCAGACAGCCGATGACCGTAAGATCTGACACGCTAACTTGGGTTTCTCAGTCCCCAGTCTCACCCTGAGCCTAGGTCTGTCTACTGAAGGAGGGAATCAAATCACTAGACTGAATGCATAGGTTCAACCGTATGGAATTTCCAGATCTGAAGAACACACTGAGTTAGCCGAGAAGTTTCATGCCCAGGACTCAGGGAGCTATTTTTGGTTGAAACCACTTGGAACTTGTGTATTTGCTGTTCTTGCCAAGGTAGTTTACTCAGGAAGGAATATATATGCTCTTGGTTCTTGCCAGGACTATTCATTGAGAAATTTTGATTGACCAGAAGTTCTTACCAGCAGCTAGTGACTTCTCTGACCCATTAACAAGCATAGGAAACTATTACTTCCTTTTGTGAGAGAAAAGCTCTCTCAACGGAATTCTGCCAAAGCACTTTGCTAATAAGCACCTGGGGATTCCTTTGCCTGAGTGGTTTCTCCCCTACTGGTGGTAGGTGGTATTGCAACCCAGCTCTATTGGACAACAGGTGAAATTATGCTTGACTGCTCCAATGCAGTCATCAGCGCTGGAGCTGGAGCCTTCAAAGGAAAATGCAACCAAAAGAGAGAGTTGCATGATGGTTGAACCGACAGTTTCGGGAGTCAGAACCCAGTTCCAGGATTCAAATTCCTGCTTGCCACATAATAGCCAAGAAAACAAACTACAAAGGGTCTTTCCAACAAAGAAACCTAGTAACATGACTAAAGAAGCTAAAAGGGGATGGTGAGACCACCAGAGAGTAAGCCAGCTGGCCATCACCACCCCTATTCATAAAGGGAGAGAATGGGGAGGCAGCGTTACCAGAGCCAAGGCCCTGGGAGCACTGGTGGGAACAGGAAAGCCTGTGGGAGGGGAGCTGGTGCCACAGAGAAGTCTCCAGGGCTGCCAAAGGTGCCACCTGACCCAGACACAGGGCGAAACATGCTGCTTCCCACCTGCCGGTCTCCTGCCCTGCTTCCCATTGGCTGTACCCTGCAGGAAGCCAAAAGACAGCCTGGGAAATGCCAGTCCTCGCCATGTAGAGAGACAGATCTGAGAGCACACAGATTCCTGACACAGCAACTCTCTAAGCACCACCTTGGGCAGGAGACCACAGGCCGAGTGACCCATGGCCTGGGCCTTGGTGTCTCCTGGGGGAAGTGAGAATGCCATGCTCCCTCACAGCCTCGTTGTGCGGCTGAAGAGAAATCACCCAGGAGAGTGCCCAGCACGGAGGGGCAAGGCAAGTAAGCACTGCAGGCCGGGGGCTATCAGCGGGCCCCCAGGACACAGAGCTCACGCTGGCCCCGGGCGGGGGGGGACCGTTCTCCTGCCTGGCGCCTGGGGGCACATATGATGCTATCCCAGAGGCTGCTCTCTGCGGCCTGTGTGCGTGTGAGTGTGTGCGCGCGTGTGTGATAATGTGACTGTGTCAGGGTGTGTGGACTGTGAGTGTGTAAGATGGCATGTGGTGTTGGTGGGCGAGTATGTGGAGTGTGAGCGCGTCAGGTGTGTGTGAATCAAGCATGTGGTATGTGGGAGTGTTGTGTGAGCATGTGCGCATGGCACAGGTGTGTTTGAATGTTTCTGTGGGAGAGTGTGTGTGAACCGTCTGTGGCACGTGAGGCTGGAGTGTGTGTGAATGCGTTGGGGAGGGGCAGAGGGAGCCAGGGGGTAGCCCGTGTATACAGTGAGTGTGAATGCACTTGTGTGCGCTGAGGGTGTATACTGAGTGTGATGCAGAAGGATGTGGGTGTGAGTGGGCTGCTTGGCGAGGGTCTCGCCCTCCGTCCTTTTAGAGGAAGTTCCAGACATTGCAAGCCACATCCTGCAGAGTCCTCGTCACAGGGCACAGATGGGGGTCTAGGAGGAGACCCCAGGTTCTTGCACTTGAGACGAAGCTGCCTCTTGCTGACTGGGTGACCTTGGCCGCCCACGTAACCTCTTCTGTGCTCAATCTTTATATAGGAAAATGGGGAATGAGAACCAGAAGGCTGTGAGGACTCAGGGCTAAGTACTTAAAAAGTGCTTGGCCCGGGCACAGGGCCTGGCATGGGGCCTGGCACCTGCTGGAAGGCAGTGGCTGCTATTATCGCCAGCCTTTCCCTTTTATAGCTCAGTTTGGAAACAGCTATCTCCATGCTTCCATGCACTTGCAGAATTTTATCTTGCCCTTATCCCTTATTGAATTCATCTAGCCTAAAGAAGTGATGATAACCCTCATGACAGGAAGAAAATCAGCAAAGCGGGTCATTCCCTGTTGTCCCAGAGGCCCAAATAGTCATGCACCACTGGGGGAATGGATGTTACTCGACCTTTCTAGAAAACTGGCAGTGTCTGCTGAAACTAATCATTCACCACCCCCAAGCTCCAGCAATCCCATTCCTCGGGATGAATCCACAAAACCAAATTCTCCTGCCTCCTCCCCAGGCCATGTAGGATATTCTCAGATGCATGACTAAGAAGAATCCTAAACTGAAGAAAGAAGCCACCCATCCACCAACAGGATGAGGAAGTAACAGTAACACAGCCTATGGTGGAGTATTGCTAAGCAGTGAAAAAGAACACTCAGTGTGGCGAAGGTGTGGAGGAAGCCTCCAGACATCCTGTTGAGTAAAAAGTCAGATACATAATATCGCACAGTGTGGTTTGTTTCAGCTGAAGACAAAATTCACTAAATTCACTGGGATGGCAAAAGCCACACCAGTGATTACCTCTGCAGAGGCAAAGAGGCAGGTGCCTGATGGAAGCTTCTAACGTGCTAGACAGAGCCTGTATCATGTGTGATCTGGGCGAAGGCTCCCTGGGTGTGCAGCAACATCAAAATACACCCAGTTGTGATGGTATAACAACACCGATCCTATGCTTTACCTTGAGAGACTTCTAAAAATCATCTTTAAGTTGTAGTTGATAGGTTTTAAGATCATTGCAAAGAAGCACTGATAACCCGCTCCATCCTGTTGAGTGAAGGAAGCCTGTGATTCGTTCACAGGAAAGGTTCAGAATAGACAGCTGCAGAGAGAGGAGGAGGAGACTGGGGTGGGGATGGGGGGGTGGGGGGTGGATGGAGGTCATCACTGAGGGGTGCAGAGCTTTATTTGGGGGGTGATGAAAGTGTTCTGGAACTAGATAGAAGTGATGGTTTTAAGTGAATCCACTTACTGAATGGCTCTCAGCCTAACATTTTAAAATGGTGTATTTTAGGCTGCGTATGTGACTACTTTTTTTTTTTTTTAAGCAATTGATGGTTAAACCAAATATTCAGACCGCACTCTTAACCCTCATCATGCCCCTGCAAGGGTGCCCTATTTTCTCACCTTTGCTGCTGAGAAAGCCAGGCCCAGAGAGGTGACATAGGCAGCAAGTGAGAGGTCACACAACCTCCCAGACCTGGCAGGGAGCCACCCCCAGCAGGGAGCATTCCTGGAAAGCAGGCGACCCAGTTCCTTGTAGAGATCACAGGAGCCACAAGATGGCCAGGCCAGGGCAGAAGTCCCCACCCTGGATGCTGTGACACTTCCTCTGGGGGGGAGGGGGCGGGGCCAGGGACACACTGGTCTCAGCTTGTCCTGAACAGCCTGTCCCCTCTCTGCGGCTTCTCGGTAATCTGGGAACAGCCTGTCCCGTGGAGAGTTTCCTGTCACCTCCCCTGCCGCCTGCTGGCCACAAGGCTGCTACCCCACCCCCCCACCCTACCCCCATTAGCCTCTGGGGCTCCCTCCCTGTAGGCACAGGAGTGTCTTGGGGTCCTGAACTGAAACACCAGCACAGTTCCAGGGCCACCCCTCTGCTGAGCCCCCAAAACTATTGCCTGCTCCTTCACCCCAGGATGCTTGGCCATGTGGTAAAAGCCTGCACAGTGCAGAAACAGCAGGGATGCCCAGGCCTGGCCTGAGACAGCTCCCCCTCCGCTCTCCCCCTCTTCCTCTGCCTCCCCTGCCTGTCTCCTTCCCTCCTTCTCCTCCTCCCTCCCTCCTCCCTCCCTCCTCCCTCGCTGTCCTCTCTTCCTCTCTTGCACCTGCTGTGTGCCAGCCTCCAACTCCAGGCACTGGAGCCGCAGTCACAAACAGAGCCAGCGTTGTCATGTCACACTTACATTCTGGAGGGACTTTCCGTGGGTGCGTGTGCGTGTGCGTGTACACGCGTGCGAGAGCTATGTGTGTGCAGGGTGGAGCCCACAGCTGTGTGGGGCTCTTCCCTGTGCTTTCCTTGCGTTCACCCAGCAAACCTCAAGCCCCTGCCACGCAGGGGCCCCGAGAGGTGAGGTGACTTGCCCCAGAGGGGCTTGAACCCAACGCCGCTTAACCACCCCGGTGAAGTGATGCCAGAGAGGGTGGCGCCGAGGTGAAGCCACTCGAGTTGGTCTTCACAGCGCGGGCTGGCGTTCGGGCCGCTTCCTCTGCAGGGCTGGCGGGGGGTGGTGACACGTTGGCGTTGGCAGCCGCGAGGCCCCTTTCCCTCTGCCCCCAGACAGCCCCTCACCCCAGTGCCAGTCCCCTATTTGGGGTGTCCGCCCTGGCCAACCACGCCCGGCGCGGGCTGCCGTGTGGACAGAGCCCCCCGCTCCCCACCTGGCCCCGGGTGGGGGTAGACGCCGCCCCCTGCCCGGCCAGGTCTGGTTTCTCTTTCTGGTGGTGTCTGCAGTCCCCGCTTCTGTCACCGCAGCTATTCTCGACCTCCGGCCCCTTTCACTTTCTGCTCTGCCTCTTCCTGCCTAGGTGGTTCCCCGGATCCCTGGTCCCCGCCACCCAGGCTCCTCTGTGCCCCTCTGAGCCACAGCCCTAGAGGAGGCCAGCGGGGAGGTGGTTCCTTCTGGGCAGCTGACCTGAGCCAGCGCCTCCCCCAGCTCCCTTCCCATCTGGAAGGCGGGGGCTGTTGTGTCTGCCCTGCTCACCGGGGGATGGACGTGCCTGGGAGCCTCGTCCTCACACGGGCCTGGGGCGTAGGAGGGTGAGGTGCCCTTGCCCCCCTGGGCCGCCACAGACAGTCCCTGACCCCATCGCTGGGCCCCAGGAAAGGAAAGGAGCCGAAACCGGGCCTGGGGGAGAGGGGTGCACCCTAAGAGCCAAGCTGGGAGCCGGTTCTGCTCTGCCTTGGACGGCCCCCTCCCCTGCCTGGCTCAGTTTCCACATCTGCGAAGTGAGGCGGCTGGACTGAGGATCCGCAGCCACAAAGCAGAGAGACGAGGCCGGGCCAGAGGAAGCCCAGGACCGTGCCCCGGACCCAGGCAGGGACACCCTGGGCGAGGGCCACCCGAGCCGAGTCTCAGAGGGGGGCGGTGTTCACAAGCCGCGGGGTCCTGAGTCGGAAGTGAGCAGGTGCAAAGGGCCGGGGGCAGAGGTGGCGCTGGAGAAAGCCAGCCTCGCTCCTCCCCAGCCGTGGGCTGGAAGCCTCCATCCAGAGGCCGTTCCCATCTTTGAGCTCCCGGCAGCTAGCGTGGAGGCGGCGCGGACAGGTCAGAAGACGCCATCATGAATGAAGGGCCCGAAGGCCACGCCCGTCGAGTAGCTAACTGCGAGCCCTCCGCGGCGGCTGCTGCGCGGCTCAACTACTGCACCACACCGGGCCGCGGAGCCGAGGTAAGGGGCAGGTGGGCGCCGCTGCTGGCCCGAGGCTCTTCTGGCCGGGCAGGGCGAGCTGGTCTCGCCTGCCGTACTCGTTCGGCACAGTCCAGCAGACGGGCCCCGGGGGGCGGTTCCACTCCACAGCACATGGTCTCAGGAGCCAGCAGGTCACCTGGGCTGCTGACAGAGGGTTGTAGAGATTCATGGGACGAGAGGCCAGCGGCACCCAGAGGCCTGGCTGTTGACCAGAGTGCCCGTCAGGCTGTCGCTCCGCATCCGCGGGCCGCGGGCGCCCAAGGAAACCATTGCGGAGGGCTTTGGCGGGGATCTTGGGGCGACGGGGAGTCTGGCTGCTCTCCGCCCCAGACAACCTGACCTCCTCTCCCACACATTCCATGTCACTGAGGAAGTCCAGGCCTCGCCAGAGTGCCTCAGCCACTGGCAGGGCACCCGGTTCCGCCACTGAGGCTCGAGGGGAGCCAGCTGGGAGTTCGGGAGAGGCTCCCCAGCTCCTCAGAGGGAGCCCCAGGAAGCGGCGGCTTCTGCCTTCTTCCGGATGTGACGCCTGAAGTTCCCTCCGGGGCCAGCTCCGACCCTGATGTCAGGGCTAAATATGGACCCGAGGCCCTGGTGGCCTCAAGGAGCAGCTGGGCCGACTGGCCCACCAGTGCAGCCTGCCTCCGGGCCGCTGAGCAAGCCCTTACCTCTCTACACTCGTTAAGCCACTTCGTGACCAGCTTCCTGTTACGGGGACCAGCATGGCCTCAGGTCCCAGGCCTCAGACCCCCTCGGCTAAGCAGCTCGGGGCCCTCCAGGCTGCTCTCTTCCGTATGGGGTCCACGGAACAGCCCCCAGTCTGGGCCTTCCTTTTGCACCTGGGCCACCACCCTCTCGCTGGCCGGGACTCACGCTCCAACAGCTGACCAGCAGCCTCCCATCTGTGTCCAGAAGATCTGGGTGTTAGGGAGTGGAGCTCCACCACACCCCTTTTGTTTTTGCTGTGCAGCACCAGGCAGGTCTCCTAACCTCTCTGATCTCTCTTAGAGCGCTCTTCCATGAAATGAAGAAATGAAACTGGTCTTTTGCATGGCTACTGCTTAATGAGCAAGTTGAACATATTATAATAGCTCTCTCAAGCGATGAAAATTTGCATCCCAATGGCTTTTTATAGTTTCCAGTGTGCTTCCTAGTACCTAAACAACAGTCATCACAACAGGCAGTAATTATGGAAACAGACAGCTACTAAGTACTGGCCATGTCTTCGTCCCCCGCAGCCCAGCTCACTCAGTAAAAAAGTCAAAGTCCTATCAAGGACCGCCAGTCCCCCCATGACCCGATACCACCCCCACCTCTGTGACCTCATCTACTCTTCAATTGCCTCGTGCCTTTGCAGCTGCTCTGGCCTCTGCCGGTCTGCTCTTTCCATAGCCAGAGGCCTCACTCGCTTCCGTTAGCCCCTGCTTCTCAGAGAATCTTCTCCTGACCATCCAAATACAACAGCAGCCTGCATCTGACCCCTCCTGGCCCCTGCCTGTTTTACTTAACTCCATAGCACTTATCTCAATCTAATAAGTGCTCCTTGGCATGACCCGGCTCTCCCGCTGCTGGGCAATAAGTCTCTAAAGGACTAGGGACTTGGTCTGTTTTTCTCACCACTAGGAACCCAGAGCTAGGAAGAGGTGCATGGTAGGTGCTCAGTAAATGTTAAGCGAGTGAGAGAAGACCTGCCCTGTGAAGGAGATCCCAGTGGCATTCATTCGTCCAACGGGGATACGTGAGCCCAGGGAGAGAAACTCACTCCAGTCACACACTAGATGGGACCGTGGAAGAATCTACCTTGGAGCTGGCTGATGTAGGACCTGGACTTGAGAGCCAGCTCTCGCTCCAGCCCCAGCTCCAGCCTCAGACTGCATGGTTCCCTCTTACGTCTCCACCCCCATCTCTGCCAGGCCTGATGCAGGGCCAGACTCCAGAGTGGCCTTCCTGCTGGCACTTCTGCAAAGTGCTATGTGTCCTCTGTTGATGGCATGTGACAGGGAGAGGCATGGGGGCCTAGAGCAGGACTGGAGGTCGCCGGGAGCTGGCTAAGTGGACCAAGGCCTTTCTGCATAGTAGGTGACAGGAAGAAACCCTGAGGGACCAGGCCAGCCCAGGGAGGATGGCTCAGGGGTCTGGGAGGGGCCTGCCCCATACCCAGTGTCAGCCCCAGATGCTCCCTGAGCACCTGTTTTGGGTCCCTCTTGCTTGAGCCTAAGATCCGAGGGATGGCTGAGACAGAATAGAGAGAAAACAAGAACTAGGGCAACATAAGACTCTTCAGAGCACATGGATGCTGCATTCTAGCAGTTCACAGAGTGTCATTTTTATTTCACTTTGGCCCCATCCTGATTCCTCAGGTGCAGAGTGTTTTCCCATTCATAGACGAGGAAACTGAAGTTCTAGGTAGTTAAGGAAATTTACCTTGGCTAGGAATGACTACATCTGGATTGATGACAATGACAATAATAATATGCATCCCAAAGGCAGGTCATAAAAGTCACGTGCCCTCCTTGGCTCACTTGGGAGAGGCCAGCCGCCATGTTGTGAGGACACTCAAGCAGCACTGCGGAAGCCCCATGGTGAGACACTGAAGCCTCCCACCAACAGCCATGTGATTGTGCCACCACACAGCAGGTTCCCAGCCTTCAGGTGACCGCTGCTCTGGAATTCCTAACCCACAGAAACTATGCAAGGTAAATGTCCACTGTTTGAAGCAGCCATATGCATTTCTATTGTGGCATGATAATGACAAACTTAGTCTACCCAAGCAACACAAATTATTATCCCACAATTTTCTCAGGTCAGAAGTCTGTGCAGCATGGCTGAGTCTCTGTTCACTGTCACACTGGACTAAAATCATGGCATCAACTGAGGGTCCAGTTCCCTTCTGGAGGTGCTTGAGAACAATCTGCTGACAAGCTCATTATCGATTTTGGAAAAACTTAATCCTTGTGGTTGTAGGACTGAGGTCCTCTGTTGTCTCACTAGATAACAATCACAAGCCCCTCTTAGCTCTGGAGGGACCCACATTCCCAGATGGGTTGCCCCTCCGGCAAAAGCTCATCAAATCTATTTTAGACTTCCAATCTCTGACTTGTCCCAGCAGCAGCTAGAGAAAACTATTTAAGTGGGACTCACTGGACCACCTCCCTTCTGTAAAGCTCACTTTGCCGTATAACATAAGCCGATCGTGGGTTAACCCTGTGCCCATCATATACACCAGGTTATGTGGGATAGCAGCCGACCATGGGAGCTATTTTAGAATCCCACCTAGCGTGGTCACAAAGCTG
The DNA here is from genome assembly GCF_000260355.1 of Condylura cristata. Taxonomy (NCBI): domain Eukaryota; kingdom Metazoa; phylum Chordata; class Mammalia; order Eulipotyphla; family Talpidae; genus Condylura; species Condylura cristata. Next base: position 14,890,247 of record NW_004567133.1, on the reverse strand, counting down.
GGGTAATTCGGGCACAGAAACAAGTAGCTAAAACAGGGGTTGATGAGCTTTTCCAGTAGGGAAGCTCAAGTCCTTGCTCAGGACTTTCTTCCTTCCATTCTCTCCATTCTCACTTCAACTCCTAGCAGCAGAAGGTGTAACTTGCAGAGTGACTCTCTAAGTGTACCCTCTTGTCTCGTTTTGGCAACCTCTCCAGCTCTCTGGGAGACTTCCTCAACCTTTTCTTCCAACGCGGATATTGACGTTTTTCTTTGTGCTCTCATCTTCCCACTTCTTTCCTGTCTGAATGTCCCTTGCCTCCGTTGCTCACTTTACTGAGATCCCATCAATACTCCTTTTCTTGTCATCATCTCTCTGCTCCCTGCGCCGACTGCTTTCGGGGAATTCCTTTCCTCTGCTGACTTTGGCCTCTGACCTTCATTTTACAAGCTTGGGCCAAGCAACCAATGCCCCTGGGCTACTGAGAGCAAGATTCTGGTAAGGATAACGGAAACTCACCCGCCTGCGCAGCTCCCTGGGAGGACGTGTGCAGGCTCTGCCGTATTATAGGACCCCCACGCCAGCTTCCCCAGGGGCTCCCCCAGAAACAGGGCAGTTTCTCCAGACAGGACCCCTTACCCCCAGACTCCTGCCCCCGGGGACAGCAGAGCTACCAAGTTCTGGGGACCAAGCAGGGGGCATGGGGAACTTGCAAATGACCTTTCCCTTCACCCCTGTGTCAAACTTGACCCCACCCTCAATTCAACCTGCCATTGTCAAGTTCAAAGCCTCCAGCAGCTTTTATCTAGATGGTATGTTTATTAGGCTTGTGTTTGGAGGAGGGTGAGTGGTTGGTAGAGACTGGAGCACTCAGGGCCTCCCAGCTTACCCCTCTGCATTTCCATGCAGCCTGATGGAAAGATATAAACACGAACCAGACCTGCTTGACCACCAGGCTGAGCACCTAGTTACTGCGCCTGCAAGGCTCCGTGCGCAGCATGTGGGTGGGGTTTTGCCTCCCAGAGAACATCAGCCTGTGTCTGAAGACACCTTTGCTGTCGCCACTGGAGATGAGTGCTGGTGTCTGGTGGGCGGAAGCTAGAAGTGCCACTAAATGTCCCACAGTGCACAGGACACCCCCTCAAGAGCTACCCACTCAGCGCGGGGAGCGGGAGCGCGGAACTTGGGTCTGCAATGATGAAAGGTGCACTTTGGCTTCGGGGACAGGAACAAAGACTTGCGATTTCCTCAGCACCTACTATGCGCGTTCACAGCAACCGTCTTACAGGGAGCCTCAGCCCCATTTCCTGGACAAGCTGGAGCCGGCGCCAGCCACTGGGAGACACAGGGATTGAGAACAGTCAGAGGAGCGGGGCTGGGGCACAAACCCGCCCTTGGCCCACAGCCAGGTGCCTGGGGTGGGGGCTGCATGGAGCCCACCTTCCTGCCCAGCTTCCCTCCCCTCCGCCTGGGGGTGGGGGAGCAGAGGTGGCAGCAGCTGGCGGGTGCAAGCCGGTCCAGCCTGTGGCCCTGCCTGACGTTGGTCCCCACCAAGCCATGTGACGAGTCCAGGCCACAAGAAAGAGGTTTCAACAAGCGTTATCGCTTCCTGGAACTCCGACTCGGCGACTTCCCCGAAGACCGGCTGTGCTGGAGGGCGGGCGGGCTGCTGTCAGCGGGCTGAGCTGCCCCTTTTCCTCCTCCGCTGTCTCCACAGCTGCCACCCTCTATCTCAGTCTGACTACCTGGAAGCGCTCCGCCTTCCAGGCCCTGGGAGTGCAGGGCTGGGCGCTCTTCCAGACGGCCCCCCACCGCCTGGGGAATGCTGGTGCCGGGCTGGGCTCTCTGGGACCCCCACGCACCCAGAAGCCCACCCCGTCTCGCTCTGCCCCAAACCAGGGCACCTGACCATCATGTGGGGCACAGCTCGGCCTCAGCGTTACTTGCAGGAAAATGGACACAAATCTCCTGCCCTGATTTCTTCTGCCCAGCACAGGCTCGTGACGTCTATTTCTGTCTTCTGGTTTTGGTCTTGGAAAACAACCCCACTCTGGTGGGTGGAAGGGAGGGTTAGAAACACTGGTGGGCCCTCCCTGCTGGCGCAGCGGGTTGAGGCGCAGCACTATGAAGCTGTCCGCAGCCACCACAACACGCCTTCGATCTCTGGCCAGGGAGGTGACCCGCATGGCACAGCAGACCTCGCCTGTCACCCTGCTGCTCCCCTCACCAGTGTGTTTCAGTAGAGCTGCCTGTTCTGCTCCCCACTCTGTCTCCGATGAATCCTCTCACCCCCTTATCTCTGGCCTGTACCTCAGTTCTGTTTGTACAAATAAATAAATCTTTAAAAAGAAAGAAAGAAACACAGGGGTGCTGGAAACCATCACCCCTGGGCTGCACGGCGACTCCGGATAAATCGCTCCTCGATCCCCTAGTCCGTCAATCCCCAGACCCCACTCCGCGAGGCACAGCCGCAGCGGGATCAGTGGAGCGAACCAAGGGCAAAATCAGAGTCTTCTGTGCAGGACCTGCCGCGGCTGTCCTGTCTGTACACTGAAGACGCCGCTAGGCCAACCCAGATGAAAGAGCCAAGACGCATGTGTTTTTGAACTAAAATGGCAATTTCATGTGATCCAGATTGTTTTACATAAAGGGGACAGGAGGTCCCCGGGCAGGGTCCAAGGGCTGACAGCAGGTGCTACCTGCCTGCGACCCCCTCCGACGGCACAGTGCTGACGTGTGCTCTCCTCCGCCCGCTCGCGGTCAAGCCCACGTCCGTGTCCCTTTGTCAAGCCCAGGACAGAGGGAGCATTGCTCATTCTGCCACTAACACTCGGCTACCCCAGTTTCCGACCATGGGACATGCACCGGATTCGCGAGTGTGTGCCAGGGGCGGGTCAGACGTGCGGGCTCAACCTACGTGCACAGAACGAACAGGTGTGTCCCGTCTCACTCTGAGCGTCCTGTCTGGGAAGGCGCCGTGGCCAGGGGCGCTGCTGGACGCCAGCCTCCTCCCCAGCTCACCCGCCTGCAGGCCGGAGGTCACCTGCACCCGGGCAACTGGGCTCCCAACGCCAGTGGAGGACTTGACATGCGCATCTAAATGCCACTTTGCACCTGCTCAGTATCTCCGTGCAGGGCGCCCTGGGGATCGGGGCAGGGGCCGACCATCCTTGCAGTAGGCAGCCCATCTGGCTTCTTATGAAAAAACCCCGGGGAGATGTGAGCAAGGACACAGTGTTGGCCAGGGTCCCCCCACCCCGCCCGGCGCCCCTCAAGGTCGCTCAGCCAGTCGGCAGTGCACACGTGTGTGCGTGCGTCTGTCGTCGGCCGCTCACGTGGGGGCCGGCCTGCATGCTGCTGTCCCTGCGGGGGTCAGCCTCGCTCCTGTCCAGCTGTGGCTTTGCCATGTGAGCAGGGGGCCCTGAGCCTCGGTCTGCGTATCTGAGAAACGGGGATCACAGGGTCTCGGCCAGGATGAACTGACCCCACGTGTGTGGCACGGGCTACACACAAGAATGAGCCCTGGCCAGGGTGGCTCTGCGTGGGTGGGCCCTGCAGACTCTGCAGCGGCCAGGCCCCCAGGGCGCGGGGTGGCCCAGCAGGGGTGTGGCTGCTCCCCGCCCCCCGGCACTGCAGCGCCCCCGGTGCGCCCACAGACACTCCCTGGGGGGTCAGCATCCCTGTCCTACCAGACCTCCAGAGCCCTGCTGCGCCCCGTTTCTCCTTGACTGCCCAGTGCCCCCCCACACCCCGCCAGGGATACGGGACCCCCGGCCAGAGGGGCTGCCCTCTTGGAACAGCCAGAAAGGGACAAAAGCTCAGTGGGCAGCGGAGACCGCGCACGGCTGGGCCCTCCCGGCGCCCTGGGGCCTCCCCTTCTGCACAGATCAAATGGGCCCTGACAGCCGGCCGGCGCCAGCCCCGGGAAGGCCGCCGTGAGCCGCTGAGTGGAGCAGGCGGTGAGCGTGTGAGTCATAAAGAACACTGTCTTTTTTAAGAAAAGAATCTGCATCTGTAGAAATCAGAAAGTGCCCTGAATGTGTTTTAAACTAACATGATTGGCAATTTTTTTTTTTTAATCCTAAAAACCAGCATGACGGTTGAACTGAGGTGGACGGGCACGGACGTGGGTAACGGGAGCAGCTGTGCGTGGGGGCGGGGTATGGAAACTGGGCTTTCCAGGCCGCATGCGGGGACCCTAAAACTGCTCTAAAAATAAAGCCCATTGTTAGTAAGGGGGAAGGATTTTTCTTTAATGTGGAATTTCTTTTCCAGATTATAAAAAAGCAAGTTAGTAAGAACCACCAGGGCGCTTCCCTGGTGGCACAAGAGGTCACAGCAAGCGCTGTGAAGCCAGCACCGCTTCAGCGCGAGTTCGATCCCCAGCCAGGAAGGGACCCACGGGGCGCAGCGGACCCCTCAGGTCCCCCTGCTGCTCCCCTCAGCAGTGTACTTCAGGCAATCCACCTGTTCTGCTCCCCACTCTGTCTCCGGTGAAGCCTCTCACTGCCCCTGCACCTCTGGCCTTTACCCCAGTTCTGTATGCATAAACAAATAAATCTTAAAAAAAAAAAAAAAAGAACTACCAGGAGCCAGGCGTGACTGCCTCCCAGGTGCCCTCTCGAGGAGAGGGGCTCATCATGGCCCCCACCTCCTACCCAAAAAAGCTGGTCTTGCTCTTCCAGACCGGAGGTTGCATTATCTCTTTTCGAGTGCTTGTCCTTTGTTTCAGCCAGACCTGACCCCTGATCCCAGCTGCTCTTCAAACCCTGATGACGCCAGATGCTTTGCTTTGGAAGTGCCAGAGATGTCACTCAGAGGAGCAGAAGCGAAAGAAGCATCTTGCTGTGCCCGTCACCAGTAAGTCTGAAGGTGGAGTTCAGGCACGGCTGGATCCAGGGGGCTCGCACACCGTCTCAGGCCGCGTCTGTGCTTCTCTTCAGTGCTCTTGGCACTGTGGCCCCAGGGCTGCTGGCGGGCCCAGCTCAGAGCAGCGCGTTCCTGTCTGCGGTGGAGCAGTCCCAGGAGGTCTCTTGATGAGCCCCGCTCAGGCCATGTGCTGCTGAACTGAGGCAGGGGGAACTCTGCTTGGCCAGTCGGCCCTCCCCGCGGCTAGGGCCTGGTGACTGGGGCCCCCCAGGGCACTTCAGAATGGGGTGAGCAATTCCCTGCCAGCAGAGCTCTAGCTCACAGCCTCCTCACAGAGCCGCCATCTTCTAATCACCAAGCCTTGGTCAATGTCCCTTCCACCTCTGCAGGACGTGGGCACAGGGACCCTGAGCTCAGGCTCAAGTGCTGGGAGGGCCTCGCACCGAGGAAGGAGGGGGTGCTTTGGGGGCCCATGACCTGGGTGTGATCCCCGATTGCCCTGGCACTGTGTGACCTAGCAGGTCACTTCACCGTCCAACCAGGTCTCCCCCCAGAGTGGCACTAAAGATGTCAGTGAGGTCGGGTGGAGAAGCCCAGGATCGGGGGAGAAGGAGTCTTCCAGGATGAGGATTTGGGGGCCTCTCAGGGTGCCACTCAGGAGGCTGCATCTGGATCTTCCCTCCAGCTATGAGGTCTTGGCAAATAAATCACTACACTTCTCTGGACCTTAGTTTTTTTCAGCTGCAAAAAACAGAGAAATGTGCCACTTCAGGGCAGTTATGCAACTTGTGGGAGGCAATCCAGGGCACTTTGCCTCCCCCAGGAGGTGCCCAGTGTCCGAAGCCTCCGGGGAGCCCGCTCTGGCTCTGCAGCTGCCTCTCGGGCCTTATTGTTCCTTTCTTGGCCCCCACACCCCACCCCCACCTCTCACATCCTCCTGTGAGGCCTGAATGAGACCAGGGGTCCTGAGATCCCACCTATGTGCCTTCTCCCAGCTCTGAAGGACTGAGATTCATTTACACCTGGCACACAGGAAGCATGAATAAAGGCCAGTGGAATGAATGCCTGACCCCCCAAGCTTTGGGGGGACTCCCCACTTCCAGCGCTGGCCTCCTACCTGATCTCTGCTGGTATGTGGCACCCGCCAGGGAGAAAGGGCCTTGGGTGAGGGAGGAAGTCCAGGCGGCAGCTGGAAATATGATTTCTAAGAAACCAGCTGAGGGACAGGAAGGTTGGGCAAAGCTCAGGGCAGCTTTTACTTTCAGTTTTCTGGAAGTGGAAAAGATTGGTGTGAGTTCCTGGGACTCCAGCTCAGAGGGCAGGGTTTGCAGGCACCGTTCCCGGAGCCAAGGGTCAAGGACACAGAGCCCATGCCAGGATGTGTGTGAGGTCCGGGGCCCAGGAAGAGGCTTTGTTCCCCCCTACTGGGCGCCCCCTCCACATACACACACAGCCCGGGAGTGGAGCTGTGGGCCGCAGGGCTAAGAGCCGGCCACCGCTGCCGGCCGCCACCGACGATGCCAGCCGCCACTGACGATGCCAGCCACCTGCGCCTGCCCTAGACAAGCCTGGGATTATTTATGTCTTCACTCGCTGGCTCACTGGTCCCCCCACCACCCAGGGGTCCTTGCTTCTGTCTCAGATCCCCTCTCTGAGCTCCCATTCTTCATCTTCCCCTCTGACCTCTCTAGTCCCCTCCTTTCTCCCTCTCCTTATCCCTCATCTCTTCTCCCTCTCCCTGCCTCTGCGCTCCTCTCCCCCCTCCTTCCCCAGCCCCTTCCTTGCTCTCTCCCTCCCCCCTCAACTCTCTCCCCACTTCTCCTCTCTCCTCCCCATATCATCTCCTCCCCCCACCTCTTCTCTCACTGGTCCAGCATTCCTCAAACTGCATCATTCCCCAGGCACAATCCTCACCACACCTTTGCACCTGCTGCCCCTTCTAACCTCTGAGCAATCTAAATACCTCCTTTAGTGTTGACCCTGGCAATCCTTGCTATAACATCTCAGGTGTTGTTTCCTGATAGACACTAAAATAAACCTGAAGGGGAATTTAGCTACACTGTGCAACATATTGGGGTGGGGGGGAGAAGTGTGGGGGGAGGGGTGGTGAGCCCCTGGAAGAGCTGTGTCTGAGCCTCCCCCACCCGGGGAATATTCATCACTCAGCTGAGCCTGCCCCATGAGGTCTCCATGGGATTATCCCATTTCTAGAAGATTCTATTTGTGCCAGGCATGCTGCTAAATACTTTACCGATAATAATGCATTTACTGTCCTAGAAGTCCTGAGGGCCAGTGACTATCATAATCCATACTCAACAAATGGGAAGCAGAAGCACATAGAAGCCAGCAGCCTCACACAGGTAACAAGAAGTCCCTGCCTGCTGGCACCCCTGGTCTAGAAGTCAAAGCAGGCCTCGCTCAGCACCCTGCTGCCAGCTTGAACAGAGGCAGCGAGGGCCCAGCAGCGTTGAGGAGGGACTTCCAGGGGAGCTGATGGCCAAGCTAGGTTTTGAAGGTTGAACAGGAGTTTGCCCAGTGAAGAGGAAGCAAGGAAAACATCAAAGGCTTTCCCCGGGGAGCTCAATAGGCCAAGAGTGTGATGAGAACTTGGGGAGAGTGAACAAAACGGCGGAGGGCGGAATTGGGGCCAGGTGGGGAGACACCTCCAATCCCACAGTCAAGGCTCTTCCTTTTTTTTTTTTTTTTTAAGATTTATTTATTTATGCATACAGAACTGGGGCACAGGCCAGAGGCTCAAGGGCGGTGAGAGGCTTCACCAGAGACAGAGTGGGGAACAGAACAGAGTGGGGAACAGAACAGGCAGATGGACGAAGTACACTGCTGAGGGGAGCAGCGGGTGGGTCAGGACAGGTCTGCTGCGCCCTGTGGTCGCCTCCGGGGCAGGCGGGGATCGAACTCATGCAGAAGCGGCTTTAGCTTCTCAGTGCTGTGCTTTAACCCGCTGCGCCACCAGGGAGGGCCAAGGCTCTTCCTTTTGTGTCTAACACTTGAGCGCCCTGGGCTCACTGTGGACTCAGCTTCCTGGGTTTGAATCCTGCTTCAACTTTTGCCAGCTGTGAAGCTGCAGAACTTAACCTCTCTGCTCTCGGCTTCCCGTCTGCAACGTGAGACGGTCACGGAACCGTGAAGTGCATGGCAGTAATCATTTGTGGTGGGACCTAAGAGGTGTGTGAGGTCAAGGTAGCCCTATACCTGCCCGGGGTGGGCGCACGGCCGACATCTCTGAGGACATCTCTGGTCCTCCGTTTCCCCATCTCGAACCCAGTGCAGGGAGGCCCGCGGCAAAGCTCCAGTGTGCCCACCCTGCACAGTGAGGCCAGGCCAGGCCAGACCCAAGGTAAGTTTCATTCTGACTGGGCTCCTCCAGGAACTGGCCCTTCCTATCGCCAGCCAGGTTGGCAGGGAGGGAACTGGCAAAAGACATGAAAGGCACTGAGGCCCTGCCTGCGGGTTTCATTTTCAGTGTCCCAAGCCGGGCGGGGCAGAGCCCCCGACAGGCCCGGCCTGCCCTGCCAAGCTGCCCGTTACTGAGCAAGCCGCCTGCCTGCTCCCTGTGAACTCTACGCCCAGTGCTTTTAGCTGTTCTTCCTGGCTCATTCCCGGCGAGCTCCAAGCGCCTCACCCATTCCCTCAGAAACTGAGACTTGGAGTCCACCGGCCCTGCCCCTGACCCTCGGGGCCACTGGCAGCCAAGCTGGCAGTTTCCCAGACGGGGAATGGGTGTCCTGGAAGGCCTCTGGGGATGGCTTTAGGTGGAATGCAGGGACGTTTTCATAAAACGTGGAGCCCTCCACCTTCCAGGGGTGATGTCCTGTTTTCATGCCCTTGTGGGCTTTCTGCCTCAGTCGGGGAGGGCCTCATTCAGGTGCTGCTGTGTGTTAGACACCTTTCCACCACCAACGTCCGAGTCTCTGTCTCTCCCTCTTCTCTCTGTCTCTCTTGCTTTCTCCCTCCTCCCTCTCAACCAAACACAGACCTTCTGCAGAGCAGACAAGACACTGATATCCGTATCGGGCTGCACCATCTCCCGTTGCATTTCTGTGTGGGCTTCTTCCCTGCGGCACGTGAGCCTGGCTTTCTGGGAACAGCAGCCACACGTGGCCCTTTATAAGTCACCTGACTTAAAGAAAGTCAGAGCTGAGCAACAGCATGCAGGAACTTGAGTGGCTCTTGCAGAAGTCACCAGTGGATTTCCAGGGGCCAAGATTTGGTGACTTCAGTTAGAGCTGAAGATGAGCGGGTGACTGTTGGTGAGGGTGCCTGTGTTAGAACCCACGGGCTCTGGGCTGCCCCGGGGGCACCGGGGTTAGGTCTTAGCACTATCAAACTATTGCCACAAACTGCGTGCCAGTTTGATCCCCAGCCAGGAAGTGACCCACAGGGCACAGCAGACCTCTCTTTTCTTCCCGCTGCTCCTCTAACAGTGAATTTCGGTCAATCCGCCTGTTCTGCTCCCCACTCTGGTGAGTCTTCTCACCCCCTGCACCCCTGGCCTAACCCCAGTTTGTGTACGCATAAATAAATAAATCTTAGGGAAAAAAAGAACACCTGGGGCCTGCCAGCCACCTGCTGTGTGAGACTCTGAGCTCTCTCTGTCCTTAGTTTTCTCATCTGTGAAATTAGAAGACTATTTTCATATTACGCCCCTTCGTGTATAATGACACAAATATAGTATGCTGTATAACATGCCAAATAATAACTGCATGTTTCATATGGTTCTCATGAAAAGGAAATGAGATACTATGCACGAATGACCTAGAGCGATGCCAAACGTCTACTGAGCATTCGGCATGGGTGGGCTAGTAGCTGCTGCTGTTCTCTAAGCCACAGGAAGCCGAGATGGGACCAGGGCTGTGTGGCTGCGTGGCTGCGCCCACTCAGATACATCTGGGCAGCCGATGTGGTGGGAGATAATAGTTATTGCTGGGATCCCTGTGTGGGCGGTGACGGCTCTCTAGCCACTTACATTAAATCATTTGGCCCGCATGACCCTTCAGAAGCAGGGCACCGTCAGTGCCACTGAGTCTAATTCGCATGTTAAAGATGAGGTCACCTGGCACACTCAACAGAAGTCACCCAGATCCTGGGTGCCAGCTCCTCCCGTGTCGCCTGCAGGGTGGCGTGTCAGGGACAGGCCCTCCACGCTGACGGTCCCACCCTGACCCCTTCCTCTCCTTCCTCATGCCTCTGGTCACTTTTCCTGGCTGCACCCAGGTGTGGGAGGGGGTGCGCGTCTCACTCCACAGGCCCCTACAGGTCCCCAGGTGGGGCCAGGTGAGTGTACTTCCCTTGCGTGGGATCCAGTGTCTGGCTCAGGACTTCCTATCCCGCCCCATCCTCATTTGCATGCGGGTTCCTCTCGCTGCCCAGAGCCACCCTCCAGGACCCCTTCTGACCCAGCAGCCTTGGCCATTGTCCCAGGCCTGGTTCTGATACAGCCTTGCAGGTAACTTCCAGCCCAGGCGTTTAGGCTTCCTGGCCTGTGCTGGGAGTGGGCGTGGGGAATGACAAGCTGCTGGCCCCGCAACTGCCCACCCCAGGGTGATGACCCTAAGGGTCCTAGTGAGCCACACCCATGACCCCAGGAGCGCCTGGCTGGGTGGGGAAGAGGGAGAGTGTGGGCATCACATGCGCCTTCCTGAGCCTGGGTCTCCTGCCGTGCAGCCTGGTGACGGCTAGTGCGAACTTGGGGACAACTTGGGGACGCAGGGCCAGCTGAGAGAGCCCGTCGGTGCGGGGTGCTGTGCAGGCTCCCTTTTGCTTAATTTCGCCAGCGCATTAACCTCAGTGCCAGGTGAGGAAAAGAGGCTTCCTCTTTTCCGGTGTGAGCTGGGGCAGGCGGCTGGCAGGTCCATCAGTGTGGAGAGCGTAAGTTGGAAGCGCTTTGGGGTCTCTGAGGATCAGAGGGGGGCAGAGAGGGCCGGCTATTATGATCTTGACCCTCAGGCCCTTGGGACATGCTCTGTGGGGCCTCGCGGGTCTTCTGGAACCAGCAGGTGGCCGTCGGGCAGCGCGCACCCGGCGGCGGCAGGACCACGCGGAAGCCAGCGGGGCGGGGAGCCGGCCGAGGCCCGGTGAAGCCGAGGGGAGCCGAGCGCTGCCGAGGGGAGCCGAGCAGCCCCGAGCCGAGTCTGGCGAGCGCCGGAGCCGATCCGAGCCGAGCAGCCCCGAGCCGAGTCTGGCGAGCGCCGCCAGACTGAGGCGTTTGCGGCCCGGGGGCTCGACCGCCCGCGAGGGAGGTGCGGTGACGTCACCAGCAGCCGCACCTGCGGCGGAGCCGGGGACCCCGCGGAGCCCGGCGGCTCGGGCGATGGCGCGGGTTAGGTGTGTGCCAGCCTTTGGCCTCGCAACTAGCTGGACGCTTAGCAATGGCATGTGCAAAGGCCCCGTGGCAGGGAGCGGTGGGCGTGAGGCCAGACTCCTGCGCCGAGCCACCAGCAGGCCTCCTGCCTCCCAGTGTGGGAGCTGCCCTGCGCCCCGGAATCCCTAGGGCACTGGGGCGTGGCGGGAGGGGAGAGATTGGCTTTGGCCTGAGTGTGGTGTGTCAGTCTCGGAGGCAGATCCCGGCCGGGGAGGGGCTGTGAGCCCCACGTGCTGCACCACTGCACCCTGAGAATTTGCTTTGTTGAAAACTGCCCGTCCCCCTCTGAGGGACCCTGGTGGCCACTCTGCATCAGGTTAGGGTCCACCTCCTTTCCGTTCCTGTGTGCTACCTGATGATCCCTGCAGGCTTCCTGGAGGCTGGAGGGCCCTGTGGGACTACTCAGACCCAGGCTTGCTGGTCTGATCCTGCTTGGGGGGTCTGATGGGTGGCTGGCCCGGGGCTGGCCACTCCAGGCCTGGCGGACGCTTGACCCCAGCTTCCCGCCAGCAGGTCCTGTGGCCGTCCTTGCCTTGCTGTTGGCCTGGTCAGCTGGAGCTGAGAGATCTGGCTCAGAAAGCACCACCCACCCCACCCCCACGTGCACACCCAGAATGGCAGGAAACCTAAGGCCATTTCTACCCAGCAGCCGGGGGATCTGGTCACAGCACAAATTAGATGGGCCCTCACCCCAGGCGCCCCATCACACGTTTGAGCTCCTCATCACGAGCCCGACTGTGTCACTCCCCCACTGCCACTTGTCTTCCTTCAGTCCCCACCAGCTCGCCAGTCTTCCGGAACGGCCTGAACTTGTTCCCAGCCAACAGCGCCCGCGGCCCGGGCTGGCTGGGGCCCCGGGCAGCTGTCAGTGCTGACTTCTCTTCCACAACAGCCCCACCCACTCTCCTGTCACCTTGCTGAATTCCATCCGTGTCTCACCACGTGTGGGAAGGCTCTTGTTCCTTTGGTTTCCTGGGAGTTATTTACTGAGGCCTGCACGGGGACCGGCGGAGGACAGGGAGCAGACCTGCCCAGCCTACTGGCTGCGAGCAGTGCCCGGAACTGGACCAGAGCTCAGCGCGTGGTATGCGAGCGTCGAGCGTCGCTTACGGAGCTGAACCCCGTTCAGAGATGCACTGCCAAGTTCATGCTCTCTGTCACCACATGGAAGAGGCTCGGCCCTCCACTTCCTGGGGGCTCCTGAGGGCCTTACGCGCCGCCTCTGTGGGACAGTGTCTGCTCCTGAGGTCGACAGGTCAGCCAGAGGTGAGGACAGACAGCACGCCCCTCCCCAAGTCATCCATTGCCTTTGCCGTGTTGCAAGTCTTGGCTATCACCTCTGAGCTGTGTGACCCCAACGAAGTGACTGTGCCTCTCTGGGCCTCCATTTCTTCATCTCTAAACTGAGAGCTCAGGGGCAGCTTTGATGCTGCCCAGAGGCTGTCCCCACGTCAGCACGCAGCCCCAAGGCACTAGAGCGGCCCCTTTCCCCTTCAGCCCAGCTCACCCACTCTGGGGGAAGCATCCCACAGGCGCACCTGGGCCCCCAACACAGCGCCCGCCCCCCCAACCCTCCTCTCACTTTTCATTCTTGTAAATTGACGTCAGCGCTGCTGAATCATGAGCTGAGGTTTGAAAGCTAGAGAATCTGCACCGCCAGGAAAGCCACATGGCACACGCTGCCCTGAGCCCTTCCTCTGCAGCAAGCAGGCTGTCGTCCACACAGGCCGTGCAGTCCGGGGGGCCACAGGTCACCTTCGGTCACGGTAACCCGTGCTTGTAAGGAGATTTAAGAGGTGATTCACCAAGAATAGAAGGGGTCAGCTCCAGGGAATGGGATCAGATGGGCTGTTTGGCTCCAGGTTTCATAAAGGAAATGGACTTGCGGGGTGAAGATCTGATTTTTTTTAACTTTTTTAAAAGGAGAGTCTTAACAAGAAGTGTCCCATCGACCACCTGTCAACTCACCCCTCTTTGGCTGGGGACCCATTTCCTCCTCTGTTCAGGGGGGATACTAACAGCACCAGAGTCATAAGGTGGGGACGGCGGGGGTGAAAGGTGAAGGCAAGGCAGAGGTACCTGGAGACCACAGGTGGCCTCGGTCGCTGGGCTGCCGTTAGTGATGCGAGTGGGCTCGTGTCCCAGCCTCTGGGGCAGCACTGGGTTTGGAGCCCTGGGTCCAGCACCAGGGTTGTCCATTTGTGCAGTGGGGCAGAGCTTCCTGACTATAAGCCGGTTGTGAGGGGGAGAGGGGCTGCCAGGCCCCAAGACAGCAGGCGCTCGTGGTCTGCCCTATGCGGACCTCGTCTCTCCACGCCCCTTCCAGGGAGGGTAGAAACCCTGGAACATCAGAACAAGGGCAGAACTTGCCGCCCACAGGGGAGAACGAAGGGCAGGAAGAGGAATCACAGAAATAAGCAGCCATTCTCGGAGGCACAGAGAAAAGATGTCCCCTCCCATCAGCCCCGCCCCCCACTCCAAGCCCACCTTATTGAAGGATAAAACTGCCCAAGTTCTCCGAGATCCCTAATCTCTCCCTCGCCACCCTTCACCTGGAGCCTGGAACCTGCTTGGTCCCCAGGATGAGCCTGGGCTCCACTATCGAGGTCACTCTTAAGTTGCACTTTGTTGTCCGAAGGTGTCATCAGGACACTGCTGACCTCGGCTGTGGAGAGCCACCCTAAACTAAGTGTGGCCAGTCCGGGGGCCACTTAGCCCCCCGCACCTGGTCTGCCAGGCGGGCCATGGACACAGGAGCAGCCAGAAAACCCAGATCCAGGCCTCAGCCAGCCCTGGAGCGACCCTAACCTGGCCACTGAAAGCATCACTTCCGCACGCTGCCCAGTGCTGCTGAGGGTCACAGCAGCCCCTCCTGCCACAAGCCCAGGCCCAGAGAGGCCCAGGGAATTGCCCATCGCCGTCACAGGGCCGTCCTGCCACCACAGACCAGAGCTCCTCTGGATCCAAGCTGTGCCACCAAAAAGGACGGAAACAGAGGGCAAGGAAGAGGCCACCGCACGCCCCGAATCCCATCTCAGGACACTCACGGCCTCCACCTCGCTGCCCCTCCCTGCCCCCTTCCTGGAAGTTGTTGTGGTCAGAAATGAAAGAAGTTTCCTCTCTGTCACCCATTTCAAACAGATTCTCCGTGGACAGCCAGCACAAGGCCCAAGTATCACCTCTGCCACGGAGTGACCACACATTTACCCCCACCCCAGTTTTCCCCGCTGGGGGACGGGCAAAGAGCCTCTAGAAGCAGCTCTGGAAGATGGAGGGCATTCAGCAGGGGCTCAGACATCAGCTGCCGATTCACCAGACGCACCGCCCGGCTGGCCCACGGTCCTGTCCCCAGAGCTGTCCTGTCCCCTGCCCAGGACAGGGCCAGGCAAACCCCCTTCCTCTTGAGACCCCTCTCCCCAGGACGGGTAGGAGCCAGGCGACTGTGGGCCCAAGCACACACTCTAGAAACCTTTCTTCTTTAAAAAAACTTTTATAATAAAGTTTATTACCTAAACTGGTGTAAAAAATATAAAATAGGATTCTGCACAGCAGAAAAATAAAGCCAGAGACCCTCCCCCAACCCCTGGTTTGTGCAAAGATACTGGGATATGTAAACATGAAGAGGTAGGAGGGAGGAGTTCAGGTCCTGGCCCCACATAGTTAAATTAAGCTGCTACAACGACCAGGGGGACCCCGAGGGAGCAGCGGAGGGGGGCCCCCTCACCAGAGTGGGGAGGGTCTGCAGCCTCCTCCTGCAGAGAGGGGGCGCTGCCTGGCTCCCCACTCCCGCTCCCTCCGACCCAGGTGGGGAGGACCCCACGTGGTTCCAGAGAAATCATAATAACAGAAAATAGTAACAAAACGACCCAGTTAATGCTGCCTGCACGCCGGTCAGATCTGAAAGGGGAAGGAGCTCAGGTAGTCACGGAGGACGGGGTTGAGGGGGATGCGCGCCAGGTTCTCACGGCCCACGGTGGCCACGATGCGCTGGCGGCACAGCTCCTGCAGCGGCCGCACGCGGCGCTGGCGCAGCGGGGCCCCCAGCATGCGGCGCGGCGCCGCCACGTAGTGCTCCAGCAGCTCGAACAGACAGTCGAAGCTCTCGCGGCTGCCGTCCAGGTGGAAGCGGCCGGCCTGGAAGTGCACGCGGATGCTCGTGGGGCCCGAGGCCATCTTCACGCTGAGCGCGAAGAAGCAGTTCCGCTGGCGGCTGTCGCGCACCAGGAAGGTGCCCACGGGCTCGGCGCGCAGCCGTTCGTGCGCCCCGTGCACGCTCAGAGGTCCCCAGTAGAAGCCGCACGCGTCGAGGAGCGCGCTGGCGCGGGTGATGCGCCGGTAATCGGCGTGCGAGCGGAACGTGCGGAAGTGCGTCTCGCCCGGGGCCGGGGCCGGGACCGCCGGGCAGGGCCGGGGGCGCGCGGGGGCCGCGGGCGAGGAGGAGGAAGAAGGCTCTGGCCGCCGTCGGGGCTCTGCTGCCGTGGAGATTGCATTGTCGGCTGCCACTTGGTTGTGTGCTACCATCCTACACGCGGGGCCAGCCGGAGAGGTGGGCCATAGCGTCCGGGGGTGCGCTGGTGGGAAGACAGACGCCGTGAGCGGAGCGCCCGGGAGGGGGTGGCCAGGTGGGG
>NW_004567133.1:14869952-14873509 GCF_000260355.1 Condylura cristata | reverse complement strand
GGACCTAGCCCTGTTACGACCTGGCCTCTCAGCGGTCCTAGGATTCCTGCGTCCAGATCTTCAGCCCCACTCCCGGGCCGCGGGCCACTTGGCGGGCGCCCCCTGTGGACCCGGCGCCCCCTTTTGCCCCTTATGCCCCCGGCGACAGACTTCTGCAGCCTGCGCTGGAGGGGTCCCGACGTAGCCGTCTCCCCAGCGAGACGTCTCAGCTCTGGTCTCGGGCGACCTCTGACCGCTGCTCCCCTGGAACCAGATCCCTCCACCCGACCCTGGGGTCCGGCTTGAAGAACCGGCCTCGGCCCCCCGGGACTGCTCCCGCCGCCCCTGCCCCTAATCCCGGGGCCTCGGGCGGTCGCTCCTGCACCCCTCCCTGCTTTCCCTGTCCTTGGTCTTGGCCAGGGATTCCCAGGAAGCAGTGATGTGACCGCAAGCTTCAAAGGAACCCTTGGGCGCGGGAGGGGCGCCGCACTGTGGGCAGTTCCTCGGAATCCAGGCGGGGCCGGGCAATGTCCCGAGTGGCCTGGTTCGCCCTCGCTGCCACTGCACCGCTGAAGAAACCGAGCTGGGGGAGCGGCGCTTGGCAGATGGGGCTCCGGACGAAGCACCCTCCGCGCTTTTATTTGGGGGAGAGGAGCTACGGACGCCGCCAAATGCACTTTGGAGCCCGAGGAAATAGTGGTTCCTTCTCGGTTGTGATGATTCCAGAAACCTTTCCTGCGCTTTCCTGGCCACCCCCTCTGCCCCCTCCCTTCCTGGGGCTCTAGCCAAGTGTGCCCCCACCCTGCGCCGCACCTCTGTCTGGGGATGATGGGTTGCTGGGCGGGTCTGTGCCGTGTACATTTGTGCGATTCGGTGCTCCTATCTGTCGAGCAAACCGCGGGATAGGTGTTCCCGGGCGAGGTCTAGAGGGCTGGAGATAAAGAGCCGTGAGGGCTGGGGATGGTGGGAGCAAGTCTGCCCCAGGGTTGCAGAACTGGCGGGGCTTGGGGAGCGCGCGCCCGCGCGCTGGTGCACACTGCCCCCTCCAGGCAGACAGGCAGCTCTTGCGCTGCAGCCGGGGCCTCTGGGCCCCCTCTCGCTTCTCCAGCCTCCACCGTCCCCAGCCCCCACCCTAGCCCCCAACCCGGTTTCCTCTTCCACCCTAGGGTGACCCAAAGCCAGCTTTGCTTTGGAGTCCATGGGCTCCCTGAATTAGTTTGTGGCAGTGGCCGGTGCTGGCCACTGCCTCGACTGCCCTGGATCTTGTGCTTGGAGTGAGCGTGCCTGGGGGGCATCGTGCGAGCGAGAAGGTGCAGAGCCGCGCATGTGCTGTGGTCATCCAGAGCACCCGTTGGGCCTGTGCCCTGCGGTGGGTATGTGGGTGATGAATAAAATATAAAGTAGTGGTTAAAAGCCAGACTTTGGACCCGGAGTGTTTCTGCACCTCCCTGGTCTAGTGCCTGGAGCTGTACTTCACCCCCGGCCTTGGTTTCTTCATCTGTGAACCAGAAGAGTACTCCGTGCCTCCCTGCTGGCACCCAGGGTGGAATGAGTGACAGCCGGTCAGTTGCACAGGCCTGCCCTGGATGGCCAGCCTCCCACAGATGTGTGGTGTTCTTGCCACCACCCAGCCAAGGGTGCCGTGGCGTGGCAGGGCCCACCGACTCTTGGCAACGGCCCCTGTGCTCCTTCTAGAAGCTCCAGCCCCAGGCCTTAGCTAGAGAAGCCTTGGGTGAGTCGGAGGAGAGTTTCTTGGGTGAGTCAGGCCCCGACATGGATGGTGTGGAGGAGCAGCACCTTCCTCTTCCTTGAGCTGTGGGATGGTCCAGGCCCAGAGAACGCGGCTGGCCCTGCGGGCTCCGACGTGGCTTGTCTTCTGCAGCGTGTCTCCTGGGAGGCCTCGGGGCAGAGGGACACCCGTAAGTGGCTGATGACCGACAGGCCCCCCTCAGTGATGGCCTGCCTCCACCCCAGCAGCGGGCCTCCTCCTGACTGTACTCACACCGTCGGGGTGCTAGTGGGCGGGGGGGCGGGAGGGACCCTTCTTTCCCCTGTTGGCTGACTGCTGGGATGTACCAGTCTAACAGTCTGAGCTGCCCTGGGAACCCTCGGGCCGCTGGTGAGGCCCAGCGTCAGCCCACTGCGCAGAGCGGAGAACTGAGGCTCCGTGGAGGAGGCACTCGCCCAGGAGCGGCAAGTCAGAGGGCTGAGTGGAGGTTCTCCCCGGGATCTCAGGCCCGCAGCACCCTCTGCTGCAGCCCCTCCCTCCGAGACCCATGCTGGCCTCTGTCTGGCTCCGTGACTTGGCTGTCTGGAGTCTGTTTCCCAGCCTGGCTGGTGGGACTCTACCAGGCCGGTGCCTCGTTGTGAAAGCCAAGATGAGTCAGGCACACGTGAACCCTCCTCACCACTATGGTTACATGGCTTTTGTTTCATTTTCTGAATCCAAAATTCAAACTGAAACCAAATCCAGATGCCAGAGGGGAAAAGAAGGTGCTGATTGGCAGGAACCTGCCTCGTGGCGGTGGGGTGGGCAGGGCTGGGCCCTCAGGAGCTGAGCCCGGCCCTGAGCAGCTCAGACTCCACAGCCTTCGGGCCTTCAGCCCCACCCTGCGCCCCACCTGTGTGACCTGGGGCATGCAGCTTGGCCCCCCAACACACGCCTCATTTGCGTCTTCTGCAAAATGAGCCCTCTGGGTCTGTGCCGCGCAGAGCAGCCGAGTGTGCAAAGCCCGAGGCCAAGAGCAGGCGCAGCGAGGGGCTGGCATCGGCACTGGGACGCCTAGGCGGGGCCTGGGGAGCCACAGCCCGGCCAGGGGCCAGGGGGCGGCCGCAGACCAGACCGGGGCGCTGACCCTCCCTCGGGCTGAGGGGCCCAGCCAGCAGCGGGATGTGGAGTCTGGTGAGGAGCAACTTGTGTTTCAGTTTCTCTTTCCAGCCATGGCAGTGACCTGCTGGGAAACCAGCCCTGCTCGGGGTGTGTGATGCTGCAGCCACCCCTGTGCTGCAGCCCCTTTCCACAGCGCGAGGGGCAGCCAAGCTTCCTGGAGCCTATGCTGGGAGCCCCAGCAGTGAGGCATGGAGGCCTCAGCTGCGTGGGTTTCTGTCTGCCACTTAGCAAGCCTGTCACCTGGGGCAAGCCTCTGGGCAGCTCTGCACCTCAGTTTCCTCCCCTGTGGGAGGAGGTAATAGCATCTGTTTGGCTCCCAGGGTGTTTACGAAGCCTGCCACCTGCTAGGGAGTGTGCTGGGGACTCCAGCAGACAGGTGGCTGTGAAGCCCCACCATCACTCCAGATGCTGGTCGTGCTGGGGAGGACTTAAGCGGGGAGGGGACTAGGAGGTGCTTGTGCGGTGGGAGAGGAGCGAGAAAGAGAAGTCTCTGTGGAAACCTCACAGTTGAGAGCTTTCTAAAAGTGGGTGAAGCAGATGCCAGAGCCAGAATAGCCAGTGCAAATGTCCTGCGGCGTGTTGGCGTGCTTGAGTTGCAGAGAGGACAGGTGTGTGGTTGGTGTGGAGAGCAAGGGATGAGTGTAGGGGTGAGGCCGAGGGCTGGTGAGGCCGAGGGCTGGCGAGGGCC
>NW_004567133.1:14864441-14869632 GCF_000260355.1 Condylura cristata | reverse complement strand
GGGGGGGGGGCGCGAGAGAGCAGAGAGTAGCTGGCCTCAGAGTGCCGGCAGGCTGGCTCCCGGCCGCTGAGGGAGTCAGGAGACGCTCGACAGGCCCGCTGTCCTCGGGACAGGGGAGGACAGGACGACTGCTCTGAGGCGAGGTGAGTGGACGAGTCCAGGAGGGTCCCCGGAGCAGACATGCCTGGCGCCGTGGGCTGCCCTCCCCAGCTCTGCCTCCTGGCAGACCAGGTCAGTACCTCCCGGGCAGTGAGCCCTCAGGACCTTGTTCGGCTGCTAGTCTGTTTTTCTGCACTACTCTAATAAGCCCATCTGGTGGCCACCCCCGCCGGGCACCTAAGATGTCCGCAAGAAGCAGTAGCAGTTACTCCTGGCAGTTGACACCAAGAGGAAAAACTTCGCACAATTCACGAAGCCAGGCCGAGAGCGCTCCAGAATGCGCAGTCACAGGCAGCTAAGTCCCGGGCTCAGGGCTCGCTGTGACGGCCGGCCAGAGCGCCGTCTCTGGGAAGCCTCTTGTTTCGGGGGGCCAGGGCAAGCGGCAGTCTCCACTGCGGCCCCCGCGAGAGGCCCCCGCCGACCTGGCCAAGCCGCCAGGCCCTGTGTGGGCTCTGAGAGGAGGTGGATTGACCTGATTTTAAAGGCCAAGTGGAACTTAGACCTGGGAGATGCAGGAAGGCACGCCTGGCCGAGCGTGGCACCGGCAGTGGCGGATCCGAGTGGCAGCAGACGGAGCTGCCTGAGCAGGCCTCTGGGGCGGGGGCAGTGGGGGGCCGGGCGGGGCGGGGGCCTGCCTTGACCTGGCGCTGCCCTGGGGGCCTCCCCTCTGGGGAGCCTCCTAGGTGGTTACCTTGTGCAGGAGCAGAAAGGAAAGGATGCCTGTGCCCAGAGAACGGCTGAGCGTCCACCTTCGTCATTCCCAGACCATCTCTTTTCTGAGTCCGCACAGCCTCGCTGAGCTCCGGCCAGGTGCTCATTCCTTTACTCTCTCCTCACTTTCTTCATTTCCTTGTGTAAAGTCCTTAAAGCACGTCCCCTCCCAGGAGGTAACCCCGGCAGCAGTGTGGTTTGTGTCCGTCCAGATCTTTCTCTGTGCTTCTCTCCCACAAAAATACAGCACTGCCTCATGTAGGGTTTTCCTTCTCCAGATGGCTGTGGTTCGGAATATCATGCCCGCCCCACACCGCCGGGCAATCTGGCCAGACTACATATAAGCCAACCCCATTCCTTTTAAAAATCACATCCATTCCAGGGCCCTCCCTGGTGGCGCAGCCGGTTAAAGAACAGCGCTAAGAAGCTAAAGCTGCTTCCGCATGAGTTCCATCCCTGCCTGCCCCGGAGGTGACCACATGGTGCAGCAGACCTCGCCCGCTGCTCCCCTCAGCAGTGGACTTTATCAGTTGGCTTGTTCTGCTCCCCACTCTGTCTCTGGTGAACCTCTCACCCCACACCTCTGGTTTGTACCCCAGTTCTGTATGCATAAGTAAACAGTCTTTAAAAAAAAAAAATCACATCCATTCCAGGCGAGAAAATGATAATGATGAACAGCTATGGACCAGAGACGGTTTCCGGGAGTGGAGTGGGGAATGGGATCAAAACCAGAGGGGGGAGGGAAATGCACTGGACTTTGGTGATGGCACACGCGTGATTTGGTGACGGGAAGCCCACGGGGATTGCAACTGAGCTGGAAAAACTCACAAAATAATGGGAAAATAAACTATTGTATATAAAATTTAAAGAAATAAAAATTTAAAAAAATCTCATCCACTGCTCAGTGTGAACCTGCGTGGTTAATTGGCCAGCCACGCAGATGTCCACGTAGGTTGTGTTCAGTTTTGCTCTTGCAAACAACATAAGCCGGACCTCCCTGAGCGACCGCACAGGTGCAAACAGACCTGCACCCTCGTGTTACTGTCAGCATTTTTTTTTTAAAGATTTGTGTATTTATTCCTATGAACTGGGGTGCAGGCCAGAGGTGCAGGGGTGAGAGGATTCCCCAGAGACAGAGGGGGAGCAGAGCAGTGGATAGACCAAAATGCACTGCTGAGGGGAGCAGCGGGGAGACAGGCGAGGTCTGCTGCGCCCTGGGGGTCAGCTCCGGGGCCGGGGATGGGGCTGCAGTGGCTGTGGAGGGCCTCACCGTGCTGCGCATGGCCCATGTGCACAGGGAGGCCCCCGCATCACGCGCACCCCACCTGCCTGGGCCGCTGCACCCTCCCGAGTGTTAGCTGTCAGAGCCCTTCTCTGGCTTCTCCCTTCGTGGCCCACAAGCGGCATCTCGCTGTTACGGTCACGCCCGCTCGTTCTTGCATCTGTCCGAGTGTCCACCGGCTCTCTGGTGCCAGGCTCCACGCTACGTGTCGGGGTACAGCACCAAGAAGCCTTGGGCCTCCACAAGACAGGCTCAGAGACGAGAAGAGACAGGCGTTAGCTGCACCCGAGTCTGTGTGGCCCCAGATCTGTACCCCAAGGGCCGGCTCAGCCCAGGAGCTGCGCCCTCCGCCCTGACTGCCCTCCTCTCCCCCCGGACGGCAGGTCCCTTCGTGTGCACGGGGCCTGCGGGGAAGACAGCTAGGCGGAGTCCTCGCGGGCCTCACTTCACCCCCAGAACCCACAGAAATGACATCTCAGCCAGAGGGAGGGCGGCTCAGCTTCAAGCTGCTCTCTCGGTGGCCGCGATCACATCTGTGTCTGTTTCCTGAATTTGGGTTTCCAGCGGGTCTGCCCCACCCCAAACCAAGCAAGTGAAAGAATGAATCTGTGGTTTGTTTTTTCCCTCTTGTCATGGTGTGTCTGACCGAACGGGTAGATGTGAGCGGCAGGTCCTCGGCCTGTGTCTCAGCGTGGAGGGGAGGGGTGTGCGGGGCCCGCCTGTGTGTGCAGAGGTGGGCCGAGGGGTCATTGACAAACCCAGGCCTGTGTCCAGTGGGTTCGAGTGGTGATTTCCTAGATCGCACCTGCGTATCCGTGTGTGCCTCGTCTCCCTGAGTGCCTTGAATCCCACATGCCGCCTGTCCTGGCTACTTCCCAGCTCTCTGCCTCTGTAATCAAAGCCCCTGCCTTCAGTGATCATATCACAAAAGGACACTGTCTCGGGGATCGGGGCGTCCCTGACCTTCTTCTGCTCCTGTTTCTACCTCCCCCTTCAGACGAACTGTTCACTGACGTCTTAGTGACTCTTGTGCGTACTGTGACCTTATGTTTTAAAGTAAGGAATGTGGATGTTGTAGGCAAAGCAAGAAGCTCTGACCTCAAACCTGCCCTCAGGGAGACCTTGATCATATTTTACTGAGAAACAGTGATGTGTCTGCTGAGGGTGTGGATTCAGTGGAAACACTTATGTCAAAGCCTCTGGCCCCAGTAGGTGCTCAGTATCAGTAAGGTACTTCCCAGCCTGCCTGGGCCTTCTGCATGGTACCAATCTGGAACATTCTCTGTGGACCCGACCCTGCCTCCGACCCTCTGCTGGACACTGGCACATGCATTAGCTGAGTGCGCCCAGGTGACCCCCAATTTATAGAGGGTGAGCTTCTGTACAGCAGGAGTAAGACCACGCAGCTGAGCTGAAAGAGCTCTCTGATCCAGACTCTGGCTCAGAGTCCTGCAGAAAGTGGACTTCCACTTTTTGTTGAGCTGTAATTGAGATATGACTTATTAGTTGCATAATGATTCTATATCAGCACAGTAAGTCCTCCCCCAGGCTCCGCCCTGTGGTGCCCACCCCTTTCCCCCAGACGCACCCATCATTTCCACTCTGGTCCCAGCTCCCATCTCCACCTGTTGCACCCATCTCTCTGGCCCAAATGAGGTTCAAAAATGGGAACAAGCACCTCTGAGCCCAGCGCTCTGCTGCAAAGCCCAGTGGGGTTCGAAGAGCAGAAGGTAATGACTTGGGGCCCCGACTGAACCCTCATCCTGTTGTCGTCTGGCAACTGACGTGCCGTGTCAATAGCGCGACGCCGCGTGTCCTCGGTGCCCCCGGGGTCCCCTGAGCCCGCCCAGCCACGAAGACGGGGCTTTTTTTAGTGCAGTAACTCGCAGCCCGTTGGGCACAGGACTCTGCCCACCTTTGCCTTGCCCGAACAAACAGGTGCTCAGTAGCTGTCCGCTTGCCTCCCCGGAAGCCTCCCTCCAGGCTGGCCGCCGTGCTAATAATGCTTCTCCTTGCTCCAAAGAAGACCAGAAACCGCGCGCAGCCTCGCGGTGGCTCAGACCCCACGCCTGCCGCGCCTGGCCCCCACCTCCCGTCCTGCCTGCACAGCCAGCCTCGTCCTTCCCCTCGCCGGGGTGCTGGCACACGCTGTTCCTGCCCTGGAATGTCCTCGGCTCGGGTCTCCACCAGCCCTCCCAGCTGCCGACGCCCAGGCCGCTGCCTGGACACGGGCTTCTGTTTGCCTCCTTGCGTCATGTGGGCAGGGTCACCTTCCCAGAACCTAGCGCAACCCCTGAGGAAATGCGTTTCGTGCCGTGTGTTGGTTGGAACAGGTGAGGCTCAGAGGCTCGGAGGAGGCGCAGCAGGGAGCCAGGGGAGCCAGGATTCGAACGCAGGCTGCTCTGGGCAGCAAAATGCACCTGCCTAGCCCCTCTGCCTGTCCCCTGCCACGCCCGGGGTTGCTACAGTACATGAGCCAGGCACACTCTGTGTGCACGCACCCCGTGTGTGCGTCTATGTACCCCGTGTGCGCACCCCGCGTGTGCACGCACCCCGTGTGCGCATCTATGTACCCCGTGTGCGCACCCCGCGTGTGCACGCACCCCGTGTGCGCATCTATGTACCCCGCGTGTGCACCCTCCGTGTGTGCACGCACCCCGTGTGCGCATCTATGTACCCCGTGTGCGCACCCCGCGTGTGTGCACGCACCCCGTGTGCGCATCTATGTACCCCGTGTGCACCCCCCGCGTGTGCACGCACCCCGTGTGCGCATCTATGTACCCCGTGTGCTCACCCCGCGTGTGTGCACGCACCCCGTGTGCGCATCTATGTACCCCGGTGTGCACCCCCGCGTGTGCACGCACCGTGTGCGCATCTATGTACCCCGCGTGTGCACCCGTGTGTGTACGCACCCCATGTGTGCATCTATGTACCCCGCGTGTGCACCCGTGTGTGCACGCACCCCATGTGTGCATCTATGTACCCCGCGTGTGCACCCCCGTGTGTGCACGCACCCCGTGTGTGCATCTATGTACCCCG
>NW_004567133.1:14826876-14864336 GCF_000260355.1 Condylura cristata | reverse complement strand
CCGTGTGCGCATCTATGTACCCCGTGTGCGCACCCCGCGTGTGTGCATGCACCGTGTGCGCATCTATGTACCCCGGTGTGCACCCCCGTGTGTGCATGCACCCCGTGTGTGCATCTATGTACCCCGGTGTGCACCCCCCGTGTGTGCACGCACCGTGTGCGCATCTATGTACCCCGGTGTGCACCCCCCGTGTGTGCACACACCCCGTGTGCGCATCTATGTACCCCGTGTGTGCACCCCCGTGTGTGCACGCACCCCGTGTGTGCATCTATGTACCCCGCGTGTGCACCCTGGTGAAGTCAGAAAGCCCACGCCAGGACAGCCATCAGTGCACGCTTTAATCATCGTTGCGTAGAAGTCGCTGAGTGACGTGTTCCTGCGCAGTCTGGCTTCCGCCCGGCATCCCCGCGATGGCCTTTCTCCACCGAGCGAAACCAACGCAGGAACAAGCCATGGGTACATCTCAGGTGTGCTTCTGTCCTGAGGGGCGAGCAAGGGGAAGCATCAGTACTTCATAAAGGCGCTTAACTTTTGGGGGTACAGTGTGGACTGCTCAGTTGTCCAATAGGGGCGTGGGCATAACCGAGACTGTGGTCAAGGTCCTCGTGCGTCCACCCGTTAACCCGACGGGTTTCCTGCTGCCAGAGCCAGCGCACCATGCGCCCATCCGTCCAGCCCACCACCCAGCCCACCGCTTGGTGACTGTCTCCTCTGCCCCCTGGCTGGCGTGCCCGCTGCATCTGCCTGCACTGTGCCCAGGTCTGGCCAGCTGCCCTGCCCATCTGGGGCCCCGTGGCCCTCCCTCCTGCTGGGAGGGCATTTCTCGCGATGGTACCTGCGCTCCGCCTCTTTGTTCTGTGCCCGCGCTGGCCCTTCTTCACCACCCTCCTCCTGGTCACCTTTCCTTCCAAGGGCTTTCTCCTCTTGGGACAGCTGCTGGCGTGGGTGGTGGGCCGCAGGCGACAGTGGTGGGCGTGCATGGCGTGTTTGTGATTCCTGGGCGGCGGGCTGGGGCTGGGCGTCTGGCTGGAGGAGGCAGCTGGGCTGCCGTGGCCGGCTGGACTCTGGCTGGAGCTCCGGCTGCAGCTCTGGCTACAGTTCTGGCAGTGGTGGCTGCAGTGGCACTGGCTGCACGGGTGGCCTTGGGGCCTGGCGTTGCTGTGAGGCTGGGTGTGGGTGATGGGAAGGTTCTGTGTCTTGGTGTCCATGGGAGGCTGCACATGGAGGGGCAGGTGCCCCCCACTTCCAGCACACCCAGCTTTACAGTGGCCTGGGCAACCCCAGGTTATATAGCTGGGGACAATTGTGATGGCATAGGTCACAGGAGTGTAACAGAGGTGGCCCTTACCCCAGCCTCAAGGGTGGGGCAGCTTTCAGGGTGCTCCGGGGTAACCCCACGTGTTGGTTAAGCCTAGGGGCTCTTGGGTCAGCGTGAACTGGGTCCACATCCGCTCTTTCCTTTCCTGACTGTCATCACCTGGACTTTCATTGCACCGAGGCTCTATCTCCCTGTCTTTATAAAATAAAAATAGCTCCCTCCTAGGGACGTGGCGAGTTCAGGGCAGGCTCTGTGTCTGCCCACCAGCAGTGACCCGGTTGTCTAAGCACTGTCCTTCCTCACTTGCCCGAGGCAGCTCGGCTCCCAGGAGCACACCCGAGCCACAATAGCCCGTGGGTGGCCGGGCACTCAGAGAGATGAAGCTGTTCGAAGCCACTGCAGCATGAGTTTGATGCCCAGCCGGAGAGCTGACCCACAGGGCGGGACAGACCTCTGTCTCCCTGTGTATTGCAGTCAGTCGCCCTGTTCTCCCCACTCTGTCTCTGGTGAATCCTCTCACACACCCCCCACCTCTGGCCTGTACCCCAGTACTTGTATGCATGAATAATTACATCTTTAAAAAAAAAAAAGATGAAGAAGGTACCTGGTGAATGGTGGATGGTGCTGGGCTATGTGATTTAGGGGCAGAGGAATTCTAAGAGTGACTGAACAGCCTGCTGGGCACCCCCCACCTCTCCAGCGAGGTTTACGTCAGGAGGTTTAAGCCCTCCCTGGTGGTACAAGGGGTGAAGTTTCAGCGCTGTCAAGCTATCAGTAGCCACTGCAGCAGGAGTTCAATCCCAGGCCAGGGAGGTGACCCACATGGCGCAGCAGACCCCTCCTGTCTCACCTGCTGCTCCCTTCAGACATGTGTTTCAGTCAGTCTGCCTGTCCTGCTCTCTACTCTGTCTCTCTGGTGAATCCTCTCAACCCCTTGCACCTTTGGCCTGTACCTGGCTCTTATATGCATAAACGAACTTAAAAAAAAAAAAGTCAGGGCCCTCCCTGGTGGCGCAGCAAGTTAGAGCACAGCACTGCGAAGCTGGCCAAGACCGCTTCAGTGCGAGTTCCATCCCCTGCCCTGGAGGTGACCCACAGGGCACAGCAGACCGCTCCTGACCTGCCCGCTGCTCCCCTCAGCAGTGTGCTTCGTCAGTCGGCATGTTCTGTCTCTGGGGAAGCCTCTCTCCCCACACCTCTGGCCTGTGCGAACCTCTCACCCCACACCTCTGGCCTGTGCCCCAATTTTGTATGCATAAATAAATAAAATCTTTTTAAAAAAAAAATAGTCAGGAGAGAGATTTAGAGCCATGTCCAGATCCCAGTTTGCACCTATGTCCGGTCATAGATAAGACATGCTGGACTTGAGGTCGGGTTTCCTGTCTGACAAAGGACTGCACCCCTCCATGGCCTGTGTGTGAGCCCGAGAGGCCTGGCAGGCCCTGGGAGCCCTGCAAGGTCCCACCTCGCCCCTTCACTTGGCCTCTGCCACCCGCTCGGCCCTGCCTCCTCCATGGGGGGCACTCTAACCTGTGTCAGGGCCCTGTTGTGGGTGTGCTGTCCACAGCCCCCAGCCCCCCAACTTGGTGACGGGCCCACGGCCTTACCTCTTCACCACTTGCCCGCTTCCCCTCCTTCCCCATTAAATCCCCTTGGCCTGACAGGGCCCCCCAGGTCCGCCTCTCCCTCTCCTACACCTCACCTTTGCCTCTTATACAAGAATTTGCTGCCATTACAGCTGATTTCTCAGTGAGCAGATTGTGTTTAATAAACATGAGATTCACCGTGAACATCACCCCCATTTGACAGAACTTTCCCCGTGTGGGGAGTCTCCAGGTCCCCCCACTTCTAGGCAGCATGGCCCTCAAAAATAACGTCCACACCCTCACCCCTGCCAGGGGAAGAGCATCTAGCAGATGTGATTGCGGCCGAGATCTGGACGGCACCCGGATCACGTGTCCCTGTGAGGACAGGAGACCCGGAGACGGCAGGAGGCAGAGGCCAGGGGTTGGGGGGCGCGAAGGCCTGGCGCCACCAGGGTCTGATAGGGCAGGGAGACGCTTCCCCCGCACCTCCCCCGGGGTGGGGGTGGCCCCAGCGCCTTAATTTCAGACTCTGGCCTCCAGAATGTGGGCAGCTGTGTCCCGTCGCTTGAAGCCAGCACGTGTGTAACGGTGTGTCACAGCAGAGTCTCGTCCGTCCTGGGGGGCAGCAGCCATCGTTACGAGGGCCTCGGGCGCAGGCTGGAGCCCCACAGCTCGTCAGCCCAGCGCCCGCATTCAAATCCAGAAGGGGGGTTGGTGGCTTCGGCCTGGGTTCTGCGCGTGTCTAGCAGCGTTTCTGGCTGCTCGTGATGGCTGGGCTCTGCCCACCAGTGGGACCCCTTGATAAAGCCCACAGGGGGTCGCCCGGAACATGAGGGCAGCAGCAGAGGCAGGTGGAACCCCCAGACTCCAGCGCAGCCAGTCTTAACCACTCCGTGGGCAGGGCCCACGCTCACCCACAGATCATTCCCCCAGCCCACGGCCGGTGGGGCCGCCCTCGACCTCACTCTCGTCCCAGCAGGGGCCTTCGGGGACTCGGAGATGGACGATGACTTGTTCTTGGTCACAGAACAGAAAAGAAACTCGAGCCCAACTGCCAGCCGAGTCCCTGAGACCGCGGGAAGTCGGGGGACTCGGCCTGGATGCGGGTGGCACCGGGCGGCCTCGTGTCCACGGTTAGAAGAGCTGGACGGGGCTCGTGGAGGGAGAGGACGCCCCCCCAGACTTGGGGGGCTCCCACCACCCCCAGGAGGGCGCCCGGCGGGAGTCTCGGAGCAGCCCGACACGCACACACACACGCACTCACACACTTGCACAAGGTGGAGGACACCAGCAAGGAGAATTCCTGGAAGACATTTTATTGACTCTTTTCCGAAAGTCCTTTTGTCGGGGACAGCGGCAGCCACCTCTTCCCGGGTCACCAGGCTCCGGGGCAGGCCCGGTCAGGAACGCGTCTGCTTGGGCTGCTTGGGCTCGGGGCTCTGCTGGGCCGCGGTGTCCTCCTCCGCGCTCTCCTCCTGCTGCTCAGCCTCCATCAGCAGTAGCTTGCCCTGCCCGGGGAGGTCCTCCTCCTCCTCCTCTTCCTCCTCCTCCTCCTCTTCCTCCTCCTCCTCTGCCTCCTCCTCCTCCTCCTCCTCGCCCTCCGATGACAGGGAGATGTTATCCTGACTCACGCAGGCCACCAGCTTCTTCATGGAGGACTCATGGCCCCGGCTGTGGCCCGTGCCAAGCTTGGCGCAGCGGGAACCCATCGTCCCCTCTGGCTGCGTCTCTGGACCGGGACGGTAGGCCCCCGAGGGCAGCGGGGGGCCGTGAGGGTGGGAGGTGGGGCTCTGACATCACAATGGGGCCTCTGGGGGCTCTCGGATTCCTGCGTCTGGGCCACAGCTTGGCACAAGCCTCTCTCTGCCCTGTCGCCGCCTCCGTCTGGCTCATTTGTTCTGGCAAAAGCCTGTTTCAGGTGGATCAAGAGTTGGGCCCTCCCTGGTGGCACAACGGGTTGAACCACTGCAGGCCGAGTTCGATCCCTGGCTGGGGGCGGGGGGGGGGTACGCACAGAGTGCAGCAGACCTCTCCTGTCTCCCGGCTGCTCCCCTCAGTCTGCCTGTTCTGCTCCCCACTCTGTGTCTGCATAAATAAATAAATATTATTAAAAAGAAAAATATCTCTCTTGTAAATATGTGGGCGCAAGTATGTGTGTGTCCTATATATAGTAGAACATGGAAAGCCTGTGCTGAGGACACTGGATAGCCACATGCAAAAGAATGAAACTGGGCTTCTCCCTCACACAACACACAAAGATCAACTCAAAGAGTAAAATGCCTGGATATAAGATCTGAATTTGTAAAATACATGGGTAAAACATAGGCAAATACTCCCCTGCATAGGTTTTGGGGATGTCTTTGTGCATTTACTTCCAACAGCAAGGAAAACAAGCTTAAAAGTTCCTGCAGAGAGAAAATAATCATCACAAAACAAAACAACACACTTAATGGGAGAAAATATTTGCACACCATACATCTGACGAGGGGCTGATCGCCAAGATCACAAAGAACATATAACTGCACAGAAAGGAAACAAATAGCCCAGTCAAAAAATGGGCAAAAGAGCTAAATGTACATTTCTGCAAGGATGTTCAACTGGCCAAAGGCAAATACTAAAATGCTCGTCATCACTTATTCTCAGTGTAATGCAAATCAAAACCACAATGTGAGATCACCCACATACCTGTGAGAATGGGTCATATCAAAAAGACCAAAAACAGCAAGTGTTGGCCAGAATGTGGAGAAAAGGGAACACCCTTACACTGCCAGTGGAAATGCAGCACACAGGGAAAATAATATGGAGGTTTCTCAAAAGATTAGAAACGGATCTTCAATACGATGCAGCAATTCCCCTTCAAGACATCTACCCAAAGGCTACAGAACACTAATTTGAAGAGCAAGGGATTCATGCTACACTATCACAATAGCCAAACTGTGGAGACCAACTAAGTGACCAAATGCAGATGAGTACATCAGAAAGATTGGAATACTATGCAGCTATCAAAAATATAGAAGTCCGTAACAACATAGATGGAGCTGGAAGGGATTGTGATAAGCAAAATAAGTCAGAAGGAGAAAGACAAGTACTCATTGGTGTCACTTATATGTGGAATACAGGGAAACCAAACAAAGAATCAGATAAAGCCAAACTAACAAAGCCAGAAAAGCTGATTAAAAAACTGAGGCCGGCCCTCCCTGGTGGCGCAGCTGGTTAAAGCACAGCACTGAGAATCTAAGGCCACTTCCACATGAGTTCGATCCCTGCCTGCCCCGGAGGTGACCACAGGGCGCGGCAGACCTCTCCTGACCCGCCCGCTGCTCCCCTCAGCAGTGTACTTCATCCATCTGCCTGTTCCGCTCCCCACTCTGTCTCTGGTGAAGCCTCTCACTGCCCCTGAGCCTCTGGCCCGTACCCCAGTTCTGTATGCACAAATAAATAAATCTAAACCCAAACTGAGGCCATCTGCGGGGAAGGGAAGGGTGAGAAAAAAGGGTGGGAGCACCATGGACTGTAATGGGGGGCTGTGGGTGCTTTCAGTGGTGAGTGTGGCGTGGTAATTACACCTGAAAGGGGACGTCCTATACTTCCAGAACACAAATAACAATATATACAAATGTCACCTAAAGAAAAAAAGGAAGGAAAAAAAAAAAAAACAGTTGGGGTTAGAATTTCTGGAAATTGGAGAGCATGAAGATACGTGAGCATACTAGCTGCCTCTGGGGGGACACAGGGAACTTGGGGGCTGGAAATGTAGTTTTTGGCCCAGGCAGTTCCTACGACTCTGCCTCTGCGTATCAGCTACACAACCTAACCTCACCCTTTCCCACCCCACCTGCCGCGGCTGCTGAGACCTAACCTGGGCCCCCACACCCGCTGAGTGTCAGCCTGGGCCGAGGGAGCAAGGGCCACTGTGAGGCGGCCTGGCCGTTCCCAAACCTGAGAAAACCGTGGGAGTCACGTCCTCTGCCCCAAATCTCAGGACGGCCCTCAAGGACGCCCTCCACGCCACATTGTTCCGGCGCCACATGCAAGCCCCTGCGTCTCCCACGGCCACACACGGGCACGGATTTCACAAGGAGGCCCTGGCCACAGCCAGGGGCGCACATGGTCACTGCTGTGTTGGCCCACGGGCCTCTGGGCCTCACAGAATCCAGACCCCTGCGTCTTGCTCCTCCCACAAGGGGCCTGTTCTGGCTGGAGTGGAGCAGACCTGCTACCACCTCAGGCCGTTCACCTGCAGGGTTGAAGGGCAATGACGAGGACATGGGAAAGTCAAAATAGACCTCGCGTGGCTGCGGGCGGCAGAGGACGTGTGTGGGGGTGCAGAGCCCCCCGCCTGCCCTCCACCCCCCAGGGGTGCCAATTTTGTGCCGTTTTTATGAAAGACACTGACAGACCAGCAAGTTTCTAGTCAAGCTTTATTTGGTGATTTTATTCGAGATCTGGTGGACTTCTTGGCAGCTCAAGGCTTGAACATCCAACATAGGGGGTTTCTATGGTCTCGTGGGCTGGTTCTTTGGCAGGTGGAGTTCCCGCCAGGGCCAGGCTGTGCCCAGGGAGGTTTAGCGCCTCCTGCATCTTCTGCCCCTCTTGCTACCTTTTGAAAGAAGAAAAAAGTTCTGGTTATAGGGACCCAGGGTGGGGACGGGGTCCTGGGGCCTCCTGGGACCTTATGGGCGTGGGCGCCGGGGCCAGGGCTTCCTACCTGCTGAGCGTCTGCCGTGCTTCCTGCTCCTGCTGGTGTGTCTCCGGCGCCGCTGGCCGGGGCGGGCCCTGTACAGCCTCTTCCGCGAGCAGTGTCTGTGTCTGTAGTGGTAGCGGCCGCGGTGGGTCCTTCTGTCCACCTGAATGTCCTCCGAGGTTGACCCTGGCTCCTGTTCCTGGCGTCTGTCCTGCTGCCCCTGGCCCTGGTGTGAGCGCTGGCTCCGGCTCCTTCTGCGGTATCGGACCGTCATGCTTGCAGGTCGGGCCCCTGGACGAGGCTGCAGCTGGCCTTGGAGGCGGGGGATGGCCGGCGCCTGCCCTCCTGCTCTTGCTGGTAACGTTGGCCTGGTCTGCAGGCTCTCTTCGGGGCCGTGTATATAAAGGGAGCCCCCACTATGACCTGGCAGCCGCACCCCCCCATTGTCCCCACCCTGGCCAGCCGGACCCAGCAGGACAAGCCACCCTCGCCTGGCTAAAAAAAAAAACATACCCTAGTCCCTCACGTTTTTCCTGTCCAAACCCAAGCCTTCCTTCCTTCAGCTGGGAAGAACCTCCTCAAACACCGTTGGGGCTGTGCCATGGTCTGGGGGGTTTCGTTAGTGGTCACCCACCGCTCTCACGTGCACACAGATTGCTTTGAAGTGATATAGCAGGTGGCTTCCTGGGGCACCCAATGCCGGGCATTATCATGACTTTTGTATATGCTTCTGGTCGCAGAGGCTGTGGGACCCGCTCAAGGCCACCCGGCTCAGTGGGGCAAGGACCCAGGTCCGGGCCACCTGCTGCAGAACCACACTCGGCCCTTCCCAGCCAGCGGTCAGTTCCCCCGCAGCCCTGCCCCCGCCTCCCCTCGTCCGTGCTGTCCCGGTCAGAGCAGCTAAAGCGCTGAGGCCTGGTCACAGCGGGCCGGGCGGACGTGGCCGGCTGTGCCAGCCTCTCACAGATGCCGGTGCCCTGTGCCCGGGCCTGGACCATCACCTTACACGGCCAAGGAGACAAGCTGGGTGGGCGCAAGGGACCTGCACGCCGGGAGCCGCCCCGTGGGCTCGGGGTTATCGCCTGGCTCCTCGGGGTGGGGAGGGGTCAGGTGCTGCTTGTCGGCCTTGAAGATGGAGACGGGACCAGGAGCCCTGGCGGTGCAGCTTCTGGGCGCTGGGAACGGGGCGCCTCAAGTCTCAAGCAGGAGCACAGACCTGCTCACACCCTCATCTTAGCCCAAAGACCTCGTTGGGAGCCTGCGGGCCTGTGAAATAATAAATTCATGCTGAGTTAGCTATGAGGTCTGGGGGAAGTTTCTAATCCTCACTGAGAGCTGAACTGGCGTCAAGGACTCGACTTCACCTGGCGTCATCGTCCCTTTATCGGACCCGAGCCTCGGGCCCCCCAGCCCCCTGCTGACACGAATGCCCTCGCCTCACGTCCTGCTGCCTGGGGCTCCGTGCCCAGCCACCGAGTCCCGCGGGCACCGAGCCGGGTGCACCCTGCTTTGCCCTGGCCCAAAAGGGTCTAGTGACACACCCCCAAGGTGCTCCGTACAGAGGCCCTGCCCCATGGCCAGCGGCTGAGTGCCCTGGACAGAGCCACCAGCCGGTGTGACCAGGCCCCGTGCCGCCGCCCGGATGCCAGCAGACCAGTGGGGCTCCCTCCTCCGCGTCCCCGGGCTTCACCGCTCCGGGTGCAAGGGTTGTGGGCGCTGCGGTCACTCAGAGTGGGGGGCAGCTTGCCTCGCTTTCACGGGGCATGTGCTGAGGGGCCCGCGTCAAGGCTACCTGGGCAGGTGGTCGTCCCTGCACCCCAGGACATCTAGGGCTGCCGTGTGATGGACAGTTTTACCCTTGGGGGGCCTTGGTGGGGCGGACACTGACCAGAGGCTGATCCCCAGTGGCGCGGGGTCGATCCGGGAGAGGGTGGGCAGTGGGGAGGCAGGTCTGCTGGGGCTACCAGTCCCCCACCCTTCCGGCCCGCAAGCCCTCTCCCCAGCAAGCTCGCGCTCAAGCAAAGACACCAGACTGGAGTGATTTTTTCAACATTTATTGACAGGCGGCGTTGTTTGGTAGCAGGCTCCTGTTCATGTCATCGGGACAGTGGTGGCGTTGTCAAGGTGTGCGAGGTGTGGCAGCCGGTAGAATCTCAGGCAGGAGTGCGGCGGTCTTGCAGGTGCACGTTTAGTATCTCCTGCACCTCATCGTGTAGCGGCGGCAGCACACTGTGGGGACAGGAGAGGGTGAGGGGCCCCGCCGGGGCTGAGCGCCCACCCGCCCGCCCACCAGCGCAGGCCTCACCTCTCCTCCTCCGCCTCCGGCAGCATCGCCTCCTTCGCCTGCGACATCTTCTTCTCCGGCGGCGGCGGCACCTGCTGCGGCTGTGGCTCCGGCAGCATCTGTATCTGGCCATGGTGCTAGGTGGGCTGGGCCTGGGTGCTCAGAGCAGAGGTGCCACCTTAGTCGAGCCAGCCAACCTGTGAGCTGGTGGAATTGCGGGGCTGTGAGCCAGGGGCTGCCTCCCGGGCCTCTTATAGACGGGGCCCCCTCCCTGGGCTTTGTGAGGTCGCAGAGGCCTGCACCTCACAGAGAGGCCAGGGCTGGCCAGCAACATGTCCGTATATGGGCGTGCGGGAGGCCTTGGGGGGCAGGGTGGGGTCGCGACCCTTCGGGGTCTCCCATGTCCCCAGCCGAGGGGAGACACGGTGAAGTCTGCGGTGACCGTCCCTCCTTTCAGTCTCAGCCAAAAAGACCCCAAATCACAAAATACCTAGTAGGTGCTGGATTCCGGGCGAGGGTCCAGTCACAAAGCAGATGGAGCCCAGCCCTGCCTGGTTCGAGATTTTATTGTCTAACTATGATAAACACAAATGAAATAATAACCACATGGTGGAACTGTGGTTGTGGGAAAGACCGAGAAGGCAATGTCAGGTTTTCATGAGGCTAGTTAGCGGGACGGGAGGGTTGGGGGGAGACGCGGTCCCAGGGACGCCCTAGGAAAGCCCCCTAAGGAAGTACTTGGTCAAAACCCCTGGCAAGTCAGAGCTGGAGGAGGGAAAAGCGTCTGGGAAGTGGGAACAGTGGATGCGAGGGCCCGAGGCAGTGTGTGGCGTGAGTCCGTTCCTGTGGCGTGTCTGGGAGAGGGAACCCCCGAGCAGGAACCGACCGGCGTCTGCCCAGGAAGGGGTAGCAGGGGAGTGGCCACAGAAGGAAAGTTCCTTTTGGGGCGATGAAGTGTTTGGGAGCCAGAGCGTGGTGACGGCCACGCACCTGGCGAATGCACCGGCAGCCACGGCATGGTGCACGAGCTGCCTCAAGTGGTTCACCGTAGACGGCGAATTTTGTGTTGCGTGACTTCCACCTGGACTGAAAAAAGACGCCGGGCTGCAAGAGGTTGGCAGGTTGGGGGACCAAAGGGAGCAGAGACAGGCCAGTGCGGCAGGTGGGCCAGGCCCCGAGCCGCCTGTGACCCTCCCGTCCCCGCCGCCGTGAGTCCTGACTCTCAGCGGCCAGGAGGGAGCAGCGAGAGGCATGTCGGGTCCCTTGTAACAGAAAACAAAGTACGTGGCTTTGGCAGAGGAGTTTGTGTCTAAGAAGTGTGCGATGGTTTGCATGGCCCCAGTTTGGGGATAGACTTGTGAAGTACTCCGGGGTGAAGCTCTCAAGTGGTTCAGAAAAGGAACAGGAACTGCGAGCCTGTCTCCTCACAGGAGGGGGCGCGGGGAGGGCGGGAGAAGGTAGCATGCAGCACCAAGGGCTGGTGTGTGACCCCCCCAGCCTGGCCGAAGGGGCCCTGTGGATAGTTCATGTGACGTTCCTGGACCCTAGAGATTATTTCCAAATCAACTACTCAAATGGTTCTTTTATTTTTTATATAGATTTATTTATTTGTGCACACACAGAACTGGGGTGCAGGCCAGAGGTGCAGGGGGGTGAGAGGACTCCCCAGAGACAGAGTGGGGAGCAGAACAGGCAGGTCAACGAAGCACACTGCTGAGGGGAGCAGCGGGCGGTCAGGAGAGGTCTGCCGCGCCCTGTGGGTCACCTCCGGGGCAGGCGGGGATCCAACTCCCTGCTGCGGCCAGCCTTGCTGCAGGGCTGCGCTTCAACCCGCTGCGCCACCGGGGAGGGCCCCTCAGACGCTCCTTTTAAAGAAGAAATGACAAAGAAAACTAAGGAGGAGGTCCCCAGGCCTGCTGTGGGGCTGCACCCATGTCAGCACGAAGGCTCCTTTGATCTTCTAGGTCTGCCCTCAGCCGGTGCCTTCCCCCCTCCCGGTGGCTTCATCGTCCGTGACCGGGGCTGCCGTGAACAGTTGTGCAGCGCGGGGACTGCTCAAAGGGCTGGGTGAGCACGGGAGCACCCGGTGCCCAGTTGCCAGGCCGGCGCCAGCCCCAGCCCCAGAGGCGTGCCCTGCGCCCGTAGCTGTCTGCCCTGGCAGCTGCTTACAGCAGAAGCCTTTTTCTAACGCAAACCACAGCACGCCCAGGGCTCGCCTCGTCTCCTGGGATTCCAACTAGAGCCGCTGTCCAGGCAGAAAGAAGAGGAAGGGGGATGAGGAGGCGAGACCCTTACACGCCAGCCCTGTCTCCCCACCCAGCATCTGGCTCCCCATCACTCGCTGTACTGTTACAGCTCCGTGCCCCTCGGGGCACAGCCGGGAGAGGTCAGGGTGCAGTCGGAAACCTCTAGAACCAGGGCCTGACGCACAACAAGGGGGAGACTGAATTTGAAGCTACCGTCCACTAAGCCATGAAAGGGTCTGCACCCCACTCGTGGTGGGTTAATAATATTTCCATTGCTTGACTCATGTGTGGGTTAACTTAAAGTGATGCCCCCCAATCCCGTGACACTCAGTTCTTTATTTTTTTAAAGATCTATTTATGGCCCTCCCTGGTGGCGCAGCGGGTTAAAGCACAGCACTGAGAATCTAAAGCCGTTTCTGCATGAGTTCGATTCCCGCCTGCCCCAGAGGTGACCACATGGTGTGGCAGACCTCTCCTGACCCGCCCGCTGCTCCCCTCAGCAGTGTACGTCGTCGATCTGCCTGTTCTGCTCCCCACTCTGTCTCTGGTGAAGCCTCTCACTGCCCCTGAGCCTCTGGCCTGTACCCCAGTATGCACAAATAAATAAATCTTTAAAAAAAAAAAAAGATCTATTCATGTATGCATACAAGAACTGGGGTACAGGCCAGAGGTGCCGGAGGGGCAGTGAAAGGCTTCACCAGAGACAGAGTGGGTAGGTCGACCAAGG
Source organism: Condylura cristata (assembly GCF_000260355.1). Taxonomy (NCBI): domain Eukaryota; kingdom Metazoa; phylum Chordata; class Mammalia; order Eulipotyphla; family Talpidae; genus Condylura; species Condylura cristata. The sequence continues at coordinate 14,851,491 of NW_004567133.1, read as the reverse complement.
GGAGCAGCGGGCAGACAGGTGAGGTCTGCTGCGCCATGCGGGTCACTCCCTGGCCAGGACTCGAACTCGCTGTCACCTGGACTAATTCCGTCTCCAGGCAGAGAATCGCCCTGCCCGGTCGGGCGCTTAATTTTGTCCCCTGACACCACTACACACAGTGACTGGGACAGAAAGGAAACACAACCATTTGTGGAAGAAGTGAACGAGAAATGATGCTTTGCAATAAACGTTTCACTGTCACTTTCCAAGCACAAAATCACGGTATCAGTTTGTAATTTTTGAACTATCACAGACGCTTCCCGTCTCTGTCCGCCCTGTGCTGGGCGACCCCAGCCTGACCCGCGCTAACCACTGAGATCCTGCCGTCGCCCACGGCCCCTCGAGCGGCCCTCAGTGTTGTGGCCTGTCCACCCCCGCGTCTGTGATGTCACAGTGGCCCGGGGTGGGGGCTGTCCTCCCTGGAGAAGCCAGGCAGAGCCGGGCCTGGGCTCCCCGCGCCTCGGCACACGGCCCGGCCGTTCGTTCTAGCAATGACGACAGGACAGTCTGCTGTCAGGTGACCGCATTTTTATCGGGCCACCACAGCCGCTGTTCCCAGCCAGGCCCCAGCCCTGCAGAGACCCTCATACCCGCTCGTAAGGGCGTGTGTGGGAGGTGTGCGTCGCAGCCTGGCTGGTGCGAGAAAAGTGGCCATAATGTTCATCTTAAGGAACTGGCCCACGGGCCGTCCCACCCTCCACTGCAGAACAGCTCCGGGAGGGTCAGGACAGCTGGGGGGGCCGGGGAGGTGCAGCGGATACAGAAAAAGTCCACAATATCACAATACCAAGCCAGTTCCTAAAACACAGGCCTTATCCCTGCGTTCGTAACATGCCCCGTGTTTGTGAAAAATCTAAAATAAATGTTCCCATTATACACGGGGAAAAGTCCAGAATGTAATACAGTGACTTAGCAGTGGGGGTGGGGGGGTGGATTATGGAAGGTTTCACTTCCCACTTGACTCATTTTTGCATTTTTTTATTGGCTGAAAATTTTAACAAGTTGCTGAAGGTTAAATGAGTTATTTCCATGCTCAGGAAAATAAAGAATCCCCATTACTGTATTATCTAAACCTCGGCTTCCCCCCACCCCCCATTTAGTGGGGAGGTGTTCTGCTTTAACTTCTTTTGGGGCAAGATGGAAAGGTAAAGGGCATTCCCACACCCATGTACCCCCATTTGCCATTCTGCACCCCCAAGGCACTCGTCACAACCCAAATCAGCAGACTCACTTTCTGTTTGTTGCTTTATATTTTCTTTTTTGAAGATTTATTTATTTATGGATACAGAACTGGGGTACAGGCCAGAGGTGCAGAGGTGGTAAGAGGGTTCACCAGAGAGAGAGGGGAGCAGAACAGGCAGATCGTGGAAGTACACTGCTGAGGGGAGCAGCGGGCGGTCAGGAGAGGTCTGCCGCGCCATGTGGTCACCTCCGGGGCAGGCGGGGATCGAACTCACGCTGAAGTGGCTTTAGCTTCTCAGCACTGTGCTGTAACCTGCTGCGCCACCAGGCGCCTGTTGTTTTTTTTTAAATCTTCTTCCATCTCCGCAGTCTGAGTTCTGCCACCACATGCCCAGGGCCACCCCACCGTCCCTTGCGCTCCTCTCGCCCCCTGCTGGGGCGGCAGATCTGTGGCCAGTTTGCTAGTCGCCTTTTCTGGCTCTTTAGTTCGGCTTCTCTATCTGCCACATCTAAGCGAGCCCACGGACCCGCTCTTCCTCCTGGCTGATTTCGGCCGGCACATCCCTCCAGCTCCAGGGCCGAACGTGCTCAAGTCCATCTTCCTGGGTGCTGCACACTCACTACCACTCGCCAGAGTCCAGGGGCTTTGCATTTTGCCACCTGTCCCGCCGAGACTCACTTGTGTCCCAGGACCCAATTGGGTTTTCCTTGCGACTAACCTCTTCCAGAGGGACAAGGCGCCTGGCCGGCTGGCTGGACCCCACATGGGTCCGAGCCGGTCCAGGCTTCAGTTTCCTGCCGCCGGCCCTTTCCTCACCCAGGTCCCCACCCTCAGGCACCTCTGGCTGAGCCAGGTCAGGCTTCCTGCCTTCCGCCCCTGGAGGGTGCGTGAAGCCAGCTGGGCTGCCTCATCAGCTGTCTCTCTGGTGTATGCGCAGGTGTGGTCTGAGGAACCCCCGCCCTCCCTGCTCCTCGAGGCCACGAGACTGGCCACCTGGCTCGGGTGTGCGAGGCTTCGCTGGCTTCCTCCATTCTGGGGGCAGAAGCCCCAGCCCAGGCCACACCTGCGGGTAGAATGATGCCCTCGAGGGCAGAGACTGCGAATTTACTTGAAGCTCTGAGGTCTGTCTCTGCGGTTACGGGGACCCAATCAGGGGTGGGTCTCTGTGCGGACGCAGGACCTAGGCCACCCCAATATGACTTGACTTTATGGCTCGGGTTGAGCCAGTTTGGGGACATCTCCAGCTGGCTCCTGGGCCCCTCTGATGCACCCCCATCATGTGAGGTTTGTGGACATGTCTTACTTTGGGGCCCGAGAAGATGCTCGGGGCTCCTTGGTCATTTCTAACCTAGACCTAGAATTGGCTGTTTCTCCAGTTCCTTTAAATGTGGGGACCTCCGGCATCAAGATCCAGGGGTCTGCCCGTTGCTTACCAACCCTCCCAGCTGAAAGAGCAAAGACATGTATGTGTCCAGGTGAGTCTATGTAAGGTCCAACAACTGGGATATTCTAGACATGAGTGTCCTCTCACAGACCCGTCAGCCGGCTCCTACCTACCCACACGGGTCTCTGCCACCTCCCCTTTCAGCTCTGCCCCCACCTCGACAGCAGGCGTCTGGTCTCTGCCACCCATCTTCCATTTCCTTAATTGTTCCAGCCCAGAATACCAGGGTAGTGGTTTCAGAATTCATCTTGAGCCCTGATACCCTTCCATTTATTTGGTGAACAGACTGGGGGCCCGCTGGGCTGGGCGCTGTTATAAGCACAGAGAACAAAGAATAAGCTCGTGGAGCTTCTGCTCTAGAGCCGAAGCTCGACCCAGCCACGAGCAGGGTGGATGAGTAAGTCGTATTTTGTGTTAAAAGGATGAGGGTGATGGGGGTGGAGGCGTGGGGCGGTGACATTCTGGGGAGGTCAGGGCAGGCCTTGTGGCTCAGGTGACGGTTGAGCAAATGCTGAAGACAGTGAGGGAGGCAGTGGGTGTCTGGAAGGGATGTTCCAGGAGGAGGGAACAGCCAGTGCGAAGGCTCTGGGGTGGGGATAGTTGTGCTGGATTCAAGCAACAGGGGGAGGCCGGTGGGGCTGGAGCAGAGAGATGGGGGGGGGTTGTAGGGGACGAGGTCATAGAGGTGGGGGGCCCCCATATCATGGGCAGCTGAGTGGCCCTTGAGGACTTGGCATTTACGGTGACAGAGATGTGCGCAGACTGCTGTGGAGAGCATGCGCGCAGGCCCTGGAGGCAGGAGTCTGCCTAGGAGAGTGTGGCGGTGGCGTGGCCAGATCCTGGTTCTGCTCTGAAGACAGACCCAGCAGGACCAGGCTGGGAGGGGGGCGCGTGAGCGAGGGAAGGGGCGACAGGGACCAAGGGGGGTTCTAAGGTTTGGGCTATGAACCCCGGGAGGGCTGGAGTTACCGCCACGTGAGGGGGAGGCCGTGGGGGGAGGCTTGGGGAGGCACAGGTGTCCCTGCAGAGGTGTGGAGCCAGGTGAGCCTGTCTAGGCCGCCGGTGAGCCCGTGGCACGGTCGCCTCCAGCCCGCGAGACGGGTGCCACCCTGTGTTCACGCGGCCGCTGCAGCAAACTCGAAAACACCAGAGCCCCAAGCAGCCCAAGCCTGGCCTCTGACAGCTCTGCGCGTCAGAGTTCAATCGGGTCTTCTGCAGCTAAAATCCAGGTGTTGTCGGGGTGCAGCCCTTTCCGGAGACTCGCGAGACGGCCCGTTTCCTGCTACAGGCTAAGCCCGCCCACCTCCTGCTCACGACCATCCTCCATGCACCCGTGACCCTTCATGCCAGTGGCCCAGGGTCACCAGCTGCCTCCGCCTTTCTTCTAAAAGATCCTTTGGGATGGCCCTGGGCTCCCTTGAGTAACCCAGGATGCACCCCTATGTCAACATCCTGTATTAATCCCTCTTGCGGTATGTTTTTGCCCTGTAGGTGAGGCGTTCACAGGTCCAGGCGTGACGCCTTTGGCGGCGAGGGTGTGAGTGGACGGAGGCACTGCAGCTGGGGCCGAGAAAGAGCATCCCAGGGAACTGAGGGAGCCAGGAGGAAGTCGGGGCCAGGAAGCCCCCTGGAGGAAGGGTGCTGGGGCGGAGGGATGGAGAGGCTGTGTCCACTCCATTGACTGCCCCTTGACCCCAGGGTGCCCGCAGAGGGGCAAACGGGGTTTTCAGAAGAGTCTGTGCAATGGCGGGGGGCAGGGAGCCTGGCACAGGCCTTCACTCTCGCTGCCGGATGTTCTAGCGCTGGTCAGCACTCAGCGACGCAGGCCCCGTGTCCGTGTGGTCACTGACGCCCGTCCAGACGAGTCTTGCTGCCCTGGCTCCGCCTGTTCTTGCTCTCTTCTCCGCCCCCCCCCCCCCAGCCCGGGGACCTCTGGTCCTCCGTAGCTCTCTCTCTTCCAGAACGTCTCACATCATTATGTTTGAAGACTACGGAGATCTAATTTTGCCAAGACATTCACCAAGTCATGTCATGTGGTGTTAGGACTTTTCAGTTTATAGGTATCTCTGTAAATCATTTTTTTAAAGATTTATTTATTTGTGCACAGAGGTGCAGGGGCCGTGAGAGGATTCGCCAGAGACAGAGTGGGGAGCAGAACAGGACGACTGAGAAGTCCACTGCTGAGGGGAGCAGCGGGGGGTCAGGAGGGGTCTGCTGCGCCCTGTGGGTCAGCTCCGGGGCAGGCGGGGATCGAACTGGAGCAGCTGTGGCAGCTTGCAGTGCTGCGTCCTAACCCGGTGCACCACCGGGGAGGGCCTGTAAATCAGTTTTAAAGAGCATGTTCCCACTGACATTATTTTGTATTTGTCAGGCTTGCAAAGCGTCTTAGCCCCCTGTCTGGCTCGCGGGAGCCATTCTGGGTAGATGAGCAAGGCCGCGCCCTCCTTCCCGGTCTCCTTCCCTGTCCTTTCCGGCGTTCAGCGCTCCTGGGCCCATCTCAGTTGCCGTGTGCGTGTCCCCTTTAGAACGCCCTGGGGTGCAGACACCTCTGTCAGCACTGCACTGCATGGCCCCCGCCGTGCATGACCTGACCCCGACACCCCCCTTTTCCTCTGGAGGGGCCCTGGCTGCCTCCCGTCCCCTGCCATCCTGGGGCCCGTGTGCAGGGATTTCTCAGAACACACTTGCTGGCCACGAAGTTCCCCAGGTTCAGGCGGGAGCTCACCTCGCTGGCCGACAACCCAGAGGTTTGGCTGTTTTCTTCCATTTTGTCTGGGGCACAGCCTGCATCTAGCAGGTTTCAAGGTGATGTGCTGGTGCTCGTCTGGGGTCCTACTCTGAGAACCCCGACAACAGGTCACCACTGCCCAGAACTGAGGGCCTGGGATCCACCTCGCCGCCAAGGTCCGGTGGACCCCAGGGCTGGCCTGAGGCCAGACTCCCTCCACGAGCTGTCCGTCTGCATCTTCTCACCCCGCCGGCCAGCCCAGCCCTCCTCCCACAAACGCTATCCAGGGAGTCCCCAGCTATCCCCCAGGACGCCAAAGACTCTCCCCCTCAGCCTCCTGGTGGTCACAGACCATGCTCTCAGCCTTAGCGGGAAGCCACAGCCCCAGCACTCAGGATTCGGGGTACACTCCAAGGTGGTCTCAGCTCCTCTCCGGGGCGGGGGAGCGGACTCACACTGAGGCAGCTGTGGCTCGCCTGCAGTGCTGTGCCTACCCGGCCGTGCCGGCAGGGAGGCCGTAATATATTCTTTATAAAACCGTTGCGCTGAATGAAAAGTGAGTTTGAAGGTCAGTTGTGTCCTTTGTCAACTGCTCAAACTTCACTGCTGACAACCCCCCGCAGACCCTTACGACGAATGAGTCATTTGCGACCACATGCAGGCTTACTGTATTAGTACAAAGTTCCAGTTTGGATGATTGGGTGGGCCGTTTCTTTGGTTCTGAGAACCCTACACCATCAATTTATATGGAAAAAGTTGTGAGCACTCTCAGGCCCCCAGAATAACCTATCAAATCACCCCAGTAGGATCGCTCTACTTTGGGGTGCTGGGGAAACCTGTGATTTCGAAACACAAAACTAGAAAACCCGACGACAAAAGTATTTTCACACCAAAAAAAAAAAATCTACTTGTGGTTCACCAGACCCATGGTATGTTCGTTGTGACGGGGAGGGGAGCCACCTCAAGGAGAGCTGTGAGGGTCCCCAGGTGTGAATACAGCTCCCAGCACGACCCCTCTGACCCAGCAGCCCGCTCAAGCGTCCACCCAAGAGAGAAGGAAACGCCCTCCACGCAGAGGCTGGGCACCGGCCCACACGGCTGTCTGAGCAGGAGACAGTGCAGCGGCCTTCAGCAGGGGAGCGGTCAGCAGGGTGGGCATGCACCCCTGAGGGGCAGCTGTGCAGCAGGGCAGCCCCGCAGTAGCAGTCGGGGCGTCACCAGCCCTCGGGGCATCACGGGCCGTGCACGTGAGCAGGTGGGATGAGAGGGGAGGACCCGACAGGGTCTTCCCTGTGGCCTGGTCCTGGGCACCGAAGACAGCAGCCTCTGGTAGTTCTAGAGTGCAGAGCTCGGTGCCCTCCCTCCGCCCCCCACAGCAGGGAAGCCAGGCAGTTACAGACGGGTCAGCTGAGGCCGATGGAGAGGAACCAGCTCATCGAGCGAGGTCAAGTGGGTGCTGGACTCTGAGGAGTTCTCATGGCCGGCACTTGGTGCGAGGGGCCTCCCGGGCCCTCCTTGGCCGGAGGCCTGGGGAAGTGGCCTGGATCCTTACAGAGCCTGGCAGGCCGGCCACGCGGGGCAGCTGCCAGCCCTGGCACCGCCATGGGGGTCACAGGGACACTCGCCCCCGGCGCAGGTGGGGCAGGACGCCTGCCCAGGCTCTCTCTCGGCCCCTCCAGGCCCTCAGCCCCAACTCTGCCGGAAGGCGACTCTGAAGAGGAAGGAAAGGAAGCTCCCTACGGAGTCGAGTATTTTCAGCACGCTGGGCCCTTTCTTCCCTGGAAACAGGGCTGGGGATACCGCCCTCGTGGGTTCTGTGAAGAGGTTGGAAATGACCCCAGACAAGGGCCTGGCCGTGTGACAGGTGGGCTCACAGCCTGGGGCCTGCCTAAGGCCAAGTCCAGGGCTACTCTGGCCGGGACTGCCTCCCTCGGCCCGTGCAGCTCTCTCTCAGCAGAGTGGGCAGGCACTGGGGCTCGGTTTCTCCATCCAGCGTCCTCGCCTCTGCAGGGGGTTCCAGCTGCCTCCCAGCCTCTGCAGGCTTCTGCCAGGGCTGGGCCAGCATCCGGGCCAGAGTCCCTCCCCAAGGGGCAGCGGGGCAGGGCGCGGGCCCGGCCAGTGAGCTTTCCCCATCGGGCCTCTCCACTGCCCTGCTTGTCTGGATTTTGAAACTCTTCACTGGAGCACGCCAAGCCCGGCTGTTTCTCGGCTTCTGCTCCTGGGTTGTCCAGGGACACGGGAAGCTTCTGTGGGCACCTGCAAAGAAAAGCGAAAGTCTGATCTGCCACCACAGGGATGCAAAGACGGCTACGTCTCACACTGATTTTGCTTTTCCCTTTTATTCAAAGCCCACCAAGTCAAAATACCTCCGCAGGCCCTCAGTACGGCCCCAAGGCACTGGCCCGTGGAGACTGAGCCGGGTCAGCGCTGGCCGGGCCTTTCCAGACCACGAGGCACCCCCTGACCTCTTCCCAGGGGGCCTCCTCTATAGCTGGAGCAGAGACCCGGCTCAGGAATCTCCCGGGAGCCATGTTCCTCCGCAAACCCCACTGGGGAACCTTCCCCCATCGCCCCTCAAACCTACCCCTTCCGCCTTTCCCTGACGCGAGAGCAGAGCGGCCGAACTAGCGGGCTGGCACCCCGGCTGAGGCCAAGCCACACGCTCCGTGGGCATTTCACCACCCCCGGGTCATCGCCTCACACAGGCACAGCAAGCCGAAAGCAGCTGTGCGGGGTCACACAGGGAGTGGTCGGCTCAGGCGGCAGCCAAGCCAGGGCTCCCCAAAAGGTGTAGCTGGTCTTCCCATATCAGTCTGGGGGTGTTCCTAAATCGTACATGTTGTTAGTTGCCCCGGGCTGCCTTTCCCCAAATGTGAGGGCTTAACCCCACAGAAATTTATTCTCTCACAGATCTGGAGGCCAGATGTCCAAACCAGGATGTGGGCAGGCTGGGTACCCCTCTCTTCCCCACCCCCCACCCCCACCCCATCTCTCTGCTCTAGGGCCCACACCCTTCCAGGCAGAGCTCACCTTGACGGTCTTCCCTCCCATCTGCAAAGTCCCAGTTTCCAAATACAGCCGCCTGGTTGGATTTGGGGTGTTAGGATGCGGGCCTTTCTTTTAGGGGCACTGCTCAACCCACTGCATGTGGGTGCAGCTAAATGCTGACAGGCATCAGAGGAAACTGGGGAAAAAACAGCACAAAGCCACGTGAGGGCACAGTACTTACCCGGGGCTCAGGGCTAGCAGGACCCTGTTTGTTTATACACATGATTTCAGGCCCAAAGAGGGGAGAGAGTTCTGGGTCCTCTGGGGAGGTCGTGGGGGGTGGGGGGGGCGGAAATTGTGACCCCCCTCCATGCCAAGTTTGTCTGCAGATTGATTTGAGCTGAAGGCAGTTAGGGCCCAGCAGACCCCAGAGGACTGTTATTTTACTTTTGTTTTAAGCTCTCTCTTAACTACCTAAAAGAATTTCGACAGGGGCCACACCAGAGATGATGTTTTCTATCCCTGACCGGTCTGCATGGAGAAACAAGCATCTGTTTACCAAACGCTTGTTCTTCCCACCTGGCTCCTCCTCTTGTTCTTCCCACCTGGCTCCTCCTTGGCTCACTGGGTAAAAACAAACACCGACAGTCCTGGAGTCAGAAGAAACATCCCTTCTCCTCTGTCTCCTGTCAGTTTAATTGCTAGACAGGCCGAAGAACCTGGAAGAGAAAAAGGGAAGTGTTCTGCCCACACCAGTATGGCTGGCATCGGGGTTTCAGCAAAAGGCAGCAGGCCCCGGCTGCAGCTGCGACCTCTCCCTCTCTCTCTCTGGACGTGGTTGAAAACACCTTTGGTCTTACTTTCTGCTTGGCAACTAACCTCTTGCTGTGCGCGTCAGGGAGCAGCTTCAGGTCCAAGCAGGCCCCACGGGGGACACCTGCCGCGGGAGCCCTTTGTCTCCCCAGCCCGGGGCCTTCACTCCTGCCTGCCTGGGCCCCATGCCTCCGCCCCACCCCTGGGTCTTTCGAGACCGAAGTAGTATTCTCGTAAAAGGTGCTCTCTGTCCAGCTCCAGGAGAAACGAGCCAAGTCCAGCCTGCTCATTGCCATGTCCTCTTGCCTAGAAAAAGAGCCAGGCTAGAAAAGCATTTATTTTAGGATTGAGGCCTGGAGACCTCTCACCCTGTCTGACTTTAGCCCTCCACCCACCTCCTCTTCCCTTTTTGTGTGTCAGTCCCTGGAGACCCCAACCATTCCTGGAACTGAAATCGCGTTCTTGCCTCGGGGCCTTGGCTGGGCTGTTCCCTCCCCCAATGCCCTTCTTCCAGTTATCACTGGGATCTCAGAGAACTGTCAGCCGCAGCCCTCAGACGTCAGCCTTTCCTCACCTACTCAGTGCTCACCCGCCCCTCCCTGAGGGACCTGGGAGGGCGCTTGGTCCTGCCTCTTTGTTCCAAACCTGCCTCTGTGCCCCCGTCACATTACCCTTGAAAACAAGTGTATCATCTTGCTCACAGCTGCCTGCCCAGTGCCCGCCCAGTGAAATCTAGAAAAGGATGTTCAATCCGTGATGAGATGGTTTTCTCTCTCTTTTTTTTTTTTAATTTTTTTTTTTTATTTTATTTATACAGAACTGGGGTACAGGCCAGAGATGCGGAAGGTGAGAGGATTCACCAGAGACAGAGTGGGGAGCAGAACAGGCAGACTGATGAAGTACACTGCTGAGGGGAGCAGCAGGCGGGTCAGGAGAGGTCTGCCACGCCATGTGGTCTCCTCCGGGGCAGGCGGGAATCAAACTCATGCGGAAGTGGCTTAAGCTTCTTAGTGCAGTGCTTTAACCCGCTGCGCCACCAGGGAGGGCCGGGTTTTCTCTCTTTTAAGACAGGAACTCCCATTGACTGTGCCGGTGGGGTTTAAGAGCTGGAGACTCCCCTAAGATGGTAGGCAGAGCATGGTCCGTGTGACGGTACCCCCCCCCTCAACCCCGAGACAGTGGTCTGGTGTGCTGGCGAGTTCTCAGTGGGCTCGGCGCTCCCCTGTTTATTTAAAACACTGATTAAAGCCTCATCTACCCTTGTGGACACTCGCTCTCTCCGTTCTCATTTTATTCCGCTTGCTATCAAACCAAGGCCAGGCTTTGCGTGTCGGTCACAGGCCCTGAATAGCAGGGAGGCCCTCCGTCCGGGCCGTTTCGGTCTCTGAGTGTGGGACATGCAGTCGGCGTCCCATAATGCATATGTTCCTCGAAATAAAAGTCTCAGGAGTAGGATAAAGGATTTAACAGATTATTCAGGTGAGGGTTCTCCCTGGCCCGGTGAAGGGAAGCCCCCTTTGTGTGTGGGGGGGGCCTGGGCTGGTGATGTCCTTTCTCTGAGCCCCGACTTCCTGACCTGTGGCGTGGTGCTTGTAAAACTTGCCCTAGGTTTTGAAGTGACAGCAGCTTCTCAGCCCGAGACACAGCTAGAACCACAGGGACCTTGACAAAGGTGGAAGCTCTCCTGGCCCCCAGCCCCATGACTAACTGGGTCACATGCATGTGACCCCTGTGAGCAATCGGCCTGGTGGCAATGAAGTAGAGACGAGTAAACCAAAGTGAAAACGATCCTGTTTTAAGTGACTGTGGGAAATTTGCTCTGTTCCTAATAACAGCCCCTTCCACCCTACTTGGAATCCAATGCCGTTTCCCTAGGAAAAGAGGGCAGTCTGCATTTGGGGACTCCTCAGGAGTCCCCCTGGCCACTGCCTTGTCCCTGGGAATGACTACCCAGCCCAGGGAGGGCAGGACCCTCTCTGGGGCCTGCAGGGCACAGCCTGTGGGGAATAACAGCAATAGGCTTCCTCCCGCGGCCCCCCAGTGAGCACCTCTGACCCCCCACCCCCAAGCCGCGCATCCTCCCCGTTCTGGAACACCGTCATCAGCATCATGTGCTGCGTCCTTCTTGTGCCTGGCCTCTTCCCGCACCGCAGACTTGCGCACGCATGTGCGGGTGCCTAGGGCCATTCCTCACCCCAGCAACATTCTGTTGTGTGTCTGAGACTGGTGTCTGTGAGAGCATTCATAGACCCAGACCAGGACATGGAGGCTCAGAGAAGGAAAGTGCCTAGCCCAAGGTCACACAGCATACAGTGCCTGAAAGACTCCAGCTCAGCCTAGGCCTTCTCAGGTATGCTTGGGAAAAAGTCAAAGGAAAGTGTGCATTTGTATACATAGGTTCTCAGCAGTATTGTTCACAGTAGCCGGAGGGGGAAGCGACCCAAGTGTCCGTCAGTGGGGAAGTGTGAATAAGCAAAATGTGATCTTTCCACAGAGTGGAATATTATTTAGTCGTGAAAAGGAAAAGGAGTCTTGTCACATGCCCCGTAACAAAGATGCATCAAGACCCGTGAGTTCATTATGCTAAGTGAAACAAATCGGTTACAAAAGACAAATGTTGTACGACTGAGTCCACTCACACAGGTTATAGCGCGGTCAAGAGCAGAGACACAAACTGATGTGGTGGTCGCCGAGACCTAGAGGGAGGGGAGGAAAGGACCATTGTTTAGTAGGCACAGAGCTTCCGTTTGCAAACTGAAAAGAATTCTGGAGAGTAGGCATGTTTCCATGTGAATTTAGTTACAAGCGCTCAACTGTGTGCTTACTTACAACTGAGTAAGGTTGTACATTTACGATTTCATGTCATATCTATTTCATAATAATTAAAAATAAAAAATAAATGACTGTGGTATAACGTTAGCAGGAAAGCACCCAAATCTTTGATGGAATTTTACCTGTGCAACACACTCCAGCTCAGGGAGAACAAGGCCAGCTCCCAGCGGCTCCCACGGCCCCCCCAGGCAGCACCCCGGCCCCCCTCCCCCAAGCCGCGCCTGGCTCCCATCTGGAACACCGTCATCAGCGTCATGTGCTGCGTCCTTTTCGTGCCTGGGCCGTCCCGCACCAGACTTGCGCACGCATGTTCGGGTGCCTGGGGCCATTCCTCATCCTGACAAGGACATTCTGTTGCGTGTCTGTGACCGGTGTCTGTGGCCCCGTGCGAGCTGCTGGGAACGGTGCTGATAAACGCACACATTTTTTATTTGTTGGACATGAACCTGACCTTCAGATTTTTTTTGTCTGCGTGACGAACATGTGAACTTAGAAGCAGCTCGCTCGGCCCTTCCCCTTCTCCCTGCCAGCTCTGCTCGTGCACCTGCAGCGGGTACAGTGCATTGGCACCTCAGTTGCACCTTCTCGGCAGTCTGGCCTCTTCCATGGAAGGTGGCTCAGCCCACCCCCCAGAGCCACTGTGCCCCCGGAGGCCCCACTCTGGCCACACTGGTCTTTCCTATGTTGCACCTCCAGTGGGCATGTTCTGATGGACTCAGTCACTGGTGAACAGGCCACGGAGCAGGGTGGGTATGCAGGAGACTTTCGTGAAGAAGCCCGGCCTGAGGGCCTTGTCAACCTGTCCTCGCCCTGTAAAGGATCGGTAGTGAGATACAGCAAGCCTCTGCTGGTTGGCTTGTTTTCAGAATGTTCTAGACAGCATGTAGCAGCAGTTCTCAAACTGTGGTTCTGATGGTGCTGGGGAGACATGCAGGATCTCAGATCTCCCTGACAATGTCAGGGTCGGGAGGCCTGGGGTGGCCCAGCACAGCTGGGCTGACCAGGGCTTCTGGTCAGAGTGCAGCTCTGGGTGGGCTCCCCGTCCCAGGCTCAGTCCTCCGACCTGCAAAATGAGTACGAGAAACTATTTTTTCCTTATAGTAGGTTATGGAAGGTGAAAGAAACCCTGGAGAAGTCCTTGCACTCGATAAATAAAGATAAATAAATAGTCGTCGTAAAATGAAGAGATAAGGCCGCCTGGCCCGAGGAGGGGCCCTGTGTAGCTCTTACTGAACACACATGGGCTTCCCCTGCTTCTGGTCCCTGGCCAAGGCAACGCTGGAGCCCGAGAGGCTCTGAGGTTTGTGGGTGCGGTGGGTGTGTCTGTCCCCCAGGACAGCTCGGGCCCTTCTGTCTGGAGTCAGCACACAGCCAGGCCCCTCGCTCTGCAGAAGCCTCAGCGCTGCACACACCGCCCTCTGCTTCCACTTTCAGTTCTTGGAAAGCACCGACCTTCCCTCCACTGGGCCCCTCCTCTCAGCTCCCACCCAGAATCTGGGCGCAAGTGGCGCCAGGCATCTGGAGCCCAGTGTTCGTGGCGGACAGATAAATGCATCTGTGTCTGCTGAGGTCGAAGTTGCGCGCACTGGAGGCCCCACCTCTGGGAGGTGGCGCGCGGAGAAACTGCGGAGAGCGGAGCGGGCCGCAGGGGCTGGGGACCCTCGAGGCGGGCCCACCGTGTGCCGGAGCGGGAAAGTCAAGCTCACCTGCAGAAGGCCAGGTCCCAGCCCGCAGGGGAAAAGCAGCACACACCAGGGCCCTCCCTGGTGGCGCAACAGGTTAAAGTGCAGCACTGTAAGGCTGTCCCCAGCCCCTGCAGCAAGAGTTCGATCCCCGGCTAGCGAAGTGACCCACAGGGCGCAGCAGACCCCTCCTGTCTCCCCGCTGCACCCCTCAGCAGTGCACTTCATCAGTCGGCTTGTTCTGCTCCCCACTCTGTCTCTGGCGAATCCTCTCACAACCCTGCACCTCTGGCCTGCACCCCAGCTCTGCGTGCATTAAAAATAAATTACAAAAGCACACCTGCATGCCCTGGGCCTGCTCCTTTTAAAAGTGCCTGAAGGACAGGCCTCCCAGGTGTGTTCCCTTGGGATGGGACTATTTTGAGCTGAGAGGTGGAAGCCTGGTGTTGACCCCTCCCTTAACTAGAAGAATGACATTTGGGGCTTTGATCCAGAAGTAGGGCTTTTAGCAGAAATAAACTTTCTATCAGAGAAACCTGCCCAGGTGTGTGGGGGAGGAGGTGTGTGCAATAATTGTCCTGTGAGTCCCCGCCCAGAAGCCCCAGGCCCAGTCCCACTGTCCCACTTGGAATCCGTCTGTGTACACTCCCTATCCGAAAGTGATTAACATTTTTCTCTCCTAATCTGTCTGATGTTAATTTGGTTGCTCAACCAGCCCAGGAACCCAGAAGTTCCTTCTCCCCAACACACGGGAGAAATTGCACACAGGGGTTGCCTCCGGGAGAAGGTGGGGAGGGCTGGGCAGGGAGGGGAAGGAAGCCGACTTTCCAGTGACTCTTTTGGGTGCTTTGCATTTTTGTGTAATCCTTGCATGCACTGTATGTTTTTTCCCAAAGAAAGAAAAGAAAGATGCTTTCTTTCTTAAACTTGCTGTGGAAGGGCGTTGCAGGCTGCACGCTGAGATTGAGGTTAGGGCTTTGGACAGTCTGGGCTCGGTATTGCGATGGTTTCCATCTTCATATTCCTGTCGATGTGAGCATGAGCCGACAAGGTTAATGATGTTTTTGGAGTCGATAAGGTGAGTGTGGCGTCCTGGGGTTCACGCTGGGAACGGTTTCTCCAGAGCTCCCCACAGAGCTCCGGCACAGAGGAGCAGGGACAGACAGAGAAGGACGCTTGCAGGGATGCAGGCGGGCAGGAAGAGCTGCCTGGAAGGGGCAGGCTTGCTGAGAGAGGCCTGATGGTCGCAGGCGGGTGCCTTAGGACAGCGGCTTCTGCCAAGGTGGGTCAGTGCAGAGACGCCCTGCAGGAGCAGGTCACGGGCAAGCAGGAGGCTGCTGCCCTGCGGAGGGAGAGTGGGTGGAAAAAGCACCTGCCTAGGCAGGGGCCGGCAGAGGACTTGGGGCGGGGGTGTTATCATCTTCTTTCCCTAGGGAGGGGCTTATCTTCTTGAGCGGATGGCTTGTTCCTTAATCCTGTATCTTCCACCTTCAGCTGACACTCCCTCCGACAGTCGACACCTGTCTGGGTGTGGCGCCTCCTGATCTGGGCACGGAGGCCTGAGGGTCTTGGCTTCTGGTCTTGGCTTCCGTAACCTGACTAATGGCTTCCCTAATCCCTTCTCCCCACCTCCTGTGTGAAAGGCTCCCGACCTTGCACCTTACGGCTTCCCCTCCGGCCTTACTGTTTTTATCCCCCATCCCTTAATACCAGTTTCTGCCTCATACACGTGTTGTGTGGCTTCCTGACACAGCGCTGGCACCAGAGTACCTGGGGAAGGGCCCCCACTGCAGGTGGCTAGGTTGAGGCAAAGTAGCAAAGTCCCAGGAAGCGGCCTGGCCACGGGGCATCGATTGCCCAGACCTGGCAGACACCTGCTGTATGGCTCCCCTACTCGCTCCCTGAGTGGCGGGGCCTCGAGTGGCATCCAGGTGCACAGTCCGGGGGACAGGAGGCCAAGCTGAGAGAAGGCTGGCAGGGGGAGCATAGGGTCTGCCCCACCCTCTCATTCCATGCTCCCTGCAGAGGTTGGGCTCTCTGAGGCCCACGCTGCTCTGGCATGATCCAGGCGGTGTGTATCTGGGGCCTGCACTTTGCTGAACACGGCTGCTCCTCCGGGAGAAAGACCACCCCAGCTCGCACATGCGACTCTGAGCAGTAACGAGCTCTGGCACAGAAACCGCCCCAGCGTGCTTCTAGCAGAACTCAGAGGGTTAAGGAACACAGACGAGGGCCTGGCCACCCACAGTGCCCCCGGCCCTCCTCCTTCCACCCCCCCCCATCTTCCCAACCCCTCCCCCCCAACTCCCTCCAGCCTCCCACCAGGTGCTGGGGACCAGAGGCCTCTCCCAGAGCCAGCTGCCTTTCTCAGGAAATGTGTGTGGTCCCTGCAGAGACAAAGGCTGTTGCTTAGCCCCCAGGAGGGGTGGGGGGTTTCCTTAGGAGAGGTTCCAAGCAGCAGGATGGCTGCTTCAAAGCCCAGCACTGTGCTAGGTGGGCTGATAGCCTGCCTTCCCTCCCAGGGCCCCACAGGCCTGGGGCACTGCTGGGCCTCCTCCCACCTGCTGCTGGCCCCCTGCCCACCCTACCTGCTCTCTGCCCTTCCTGTGCCCTCCCTGGGGATGCCCAAGGAGTTGGCTGACCTCCCTGGCGCCCTCACCTGCTGCCTCACTCAGTTCCTAGACCTGATGTGTGGAGTGTGGGTTCTGGAACCCCTGTGAGGACAGCATGGCTCCCAGGCACAGGCTGCTGTTCAACCTCTTTGGGCCTGCTTTCGGGGTGTTTGGCATGTACAATTACAAAGGGAGCCCTGGAATTCTCTGCTGCAGTCAGTGCTCATTGTCTCTCGCTGCCCACCCAGAGCACAGTCATGCCAGCCCTGACCCTCCTGTCTCATACCTGTGCCCCCATAACCCTGGGGGCTGTCCCCAGCACCGTCTCTGACCTCCCCTCCCTGCCTGTACCATTCTCTGGGACTTCCTGGCTGCATCTGGGCCTCTGAATCCCCCACCTTGCTCTCTGGGGACAGCAGGCAGGGCCCAGAAAGACAATGGAACGGGTGGTGCTTCCCAGACTCCCAGACTCCAGCTCTGGAATGTGACACCTCCCTGTGCTGGGGAAGCCCAGGGACTCTGCACCTCACGCTTCCTCTGGGAGCATGGAGGATTCAGGCAGAAAAGGAGCCCAAAGCCCTGGTGCTGGACCATGACTGTGCTGTGGGTGAGCATGGGGAGCCACACCCCCTGCACCCCTACACAGGTCAGGGTGGGAGTTGGGGAGCCCCAGAACCAGGCCCTCAGCCAGAAATCTCTTGGGCTTTGAGGTTCCATGAACCTGGATTCAGATCCTTGCTAGGCCAAGCTTTGAGGCCTCAGGACACAGGCCAACTCCAGCCTTGGTTTTCCCCGCTGGGTGCTCTCCTGTCCAGGGCGTGCCTGTGAATGCACCTGCCATTTTTTGCTGTTGTCATTGTCGTCCCCTGTGTGTCTTCCTGGACCCAGACCAGTGTCACCAGGGCTCCCTGTGGAGTCTGAGGAAACCCAGGAGCCTGGGGCGGCCCTGTGTCCTGGGACTGCCCTCTCCTGCGGCTTTGCCAGGGGCAGCTCCGAGATCTTCTCAGGGAAGCCAAGTGCTGTTTCCTGTGGGGCTGGCCTTCCAGGCGGGCCTGGGGCGAGAGGCTACTTGTCTCCCCACAGAATGCAAGAGCCCAGTGACCTCCTTCTTGGAGCTCTGCAGGCCTCCAAGATCAGCCAACTTGGTTGCTCTGACTCCCAACTTCAAACATGTACCAACTACAGCATTTTGAAACCACCAGCTAAAATCTGCAATTTTCATTCTTCCAAAAAGAGAGGATGTTTACTGTGCGCGCACAAGATCGTAATGTCAGGTGGAAGCTGGTCCCTGAAATGCTGCAGTCACATAGCTCGCAAGCCGGGTCTGGCCCACCCCGAGACCATTCCAGCGGGACTGGAGGCCTGGGGCAATAAAGGAGTGTCCAGGCAGCTGTGCATGACAGGGAGGACTCCAGTCAGCTCTCCGCTGCCTCCCCTGGGCCAATGCTTCCCCATGCAGCAGCCCTTGCTCAGCAGTGCTGTGAAAGCTGGTGCCGGGGTCCAGAGCTCCCTTGCTGGAGGCCTCCCTCTCTGGGCCACAAGCTTCCCCCTGTCCCCCTTTTCCTTGGGTTTGCAGGTGTTGCTGGGGCCAGTCCTCATCTGGGCCCCTCTACAGCCCCTCCATTGGGCTGGACACCAGCCTGAGGCAGCTGTGACTTCCCAACTCCCAGGGGGGTCGGATGAGGCAGGGAGCCCGGGGCCTTGGGTGAGGAGCCCTTTGGGAGGTGGCCGGTCCCTCTCAGACAAGAGCTGCCATTTGCTGGCCGACCATTCAATGTGCCTAGCAGAAAGCTGGACATTCACTTATCACACATCCACTGAGAACTTTCTGGGTTCCAGCAGCCACTGTGCTGAGGCTTCCCGTGTATCATCATTTAATTTTCTCCAGTGATAAGGGCTCTCTTGTCCTCCTTTGCAGGTGAAGAAACCAGAGCACAGAGAAGGTGAGTTTCTTGCCTAAGATGGCACAGAAGTCAGGGTGGCAGGCCAGGCTGAGGGCTCCCAGGTCAGAGCGGAGGAAGAGCAGGTGGAAGGGGCACCCCAGTGAAGCCGGTGTGGGCTGCGATGAGGCTGAGTCAGCGAGGGCCCGGGAGCACCTGGCTGGCACCACCTGTCCGACGTGCACGTGCGTGCGCCTGCTGTGTGGAGCTGTCTGTGCACTGTGCTGTGTGACAGGCACACCACATGTGTGTGCCTGTGTGTGTGATTTTCGCTTTCACATTCGGTGCTGCTCAGAGGCGCCGATTCCGGTAAACCCCATGGTCTGGTTTCAGCAGACACTGCACAGCCGGCGTGGTGGGCACCGTGAGCGAAGCCCGTCTGATCTGTGGCTTCCCCTTCTTGGCCTCTGGCTGCAGCAACAGGGATGTGAGGGAAGGCAGGACATCTGGGCCGCTCCCAGCTGCAGCTGTGCTCTCAGCCGCACAAAGCCAGCCACGGGAACCGCAGAAGTGTCCCACCAGGGGGTCGGGTGCGTCGTGGGCACCCATCTTAGGGGTCACCAGAGGCCCAAAGGGCCAAAAAGAAAGCCCCACAGTGGAACCACCACAGCTGATCCAGCTGGTGGCCCTGGGCCTTAGTTTTCCCTCCCAAGAAAGGGGGCTAGGAAGCCCTTCCTGCAGCGGTGCAGACCACAGGGTCACCCGTGTGCACGGGGTCACCTGTGCGTCCATTAGCTGAGGGCAGAGGCTGGCCACGAGTGGGCAGAGGGGCACCCCGAGTCTGGGGGAGACTCTGAGTAGGGGCTCCCCAGGCTCACCTGTTCCATTGGCAACATGGGCACAGCCAGGTGTCGCCAGGAGCTGCACGAGTGAGCTCTTTGCCCTGGGCGGACCCCGCCCTCGCCCAGGGGTCTGGACCGCTGGATCAATGCCATTTTGCATATGGAAAAATTGAGTCCCTCTGAGGAACTGCTCAGCAGAGTTAGGAGGCGGAGCTGGGATTCACTCAAGTGGGTGCCTCCTGGAGGGGCTCCTCACTGCTGGGGGGGACCCCAGCAAGAGGACCACCTCCAGGAAGACCACCAGGATGGACAGCCGGAATGTCAGGATGGAGCAGGCGCCACTCTGCTGGGCGGGGAGGGTGTCAGGGAGCAGGCAGGCAGCCGGCCCTGGCCCCTGACCTTGTCCCGGTGACCCTTGCTGAGCAGAGGCACCTGCATCAGCCAGGTGCTCAGATGCCAGGTGTCATCCTTGCCGCTCTCGGGGGCTGGACCGAAGTCCACCACTTCTCACCTCCCGCGTCCCCCTATGCCAAGCCACGCTGTCTCCAGACACCGCAGTCAGAGCCCCCAGCTTCCCTGCACCCCTGTATCTGTGCACGGTGCCCCAGCGTCCCGCCCCAGGTCAAGCAAATGCTGTCTGGCAGCTGGCAACCGTGGAACCCCAATAAGAGGGTTTTGAAGGATGTCTGGGGCTGATTCACACTTCCTTTCTTGCCAGCTGGGCTCAGTCAACAGTGTCTCAACCCTGTAAGGCTGCGGGTTGAGTCCTTCGGGGGTGGCTCCCAGGTTGGAGGGCTGGGTGCCTTGGTGAACCTGAAATAAGGGTCATGACCCCCCAGAAAAGCCAGGGCAGTTAGGAAACTGCCCTCCCTGGCAGTTGGGGCATCCGGCTTGGGGAATGTGCTCTGAGGCTCCCGCTGGTGGCCGGCACGCCCACCTCTGCTCCCCGACCCCAGCCCAGCGCCAGCAGGTGTGCAGCTGGAGGCCGGTTCAGTAGCCCGGCCCCACTTCCTGTCCTTCGTCCTTCATCCTTCACAAGAAGCAGACATCTCTATTTACTGCTGGCTCAGAGGCTTTTTCTTTCTAAAGTGCAAGTATGCATGGCAACGCCCAGTCTCGACTTTCTAGAATGGTTCCACTTTCACAGAACTGTGATCATTTCGGGAAACGGCGTCCCTTACAGGTACAATGCAAGGACTCGGGTTTCTTGTTTACAGTCCTGGAAGAATTTTCACATAAATAAGCTCACACTGATTTACACTCCGGAAGGAAGGACCCGCGGAGTGGGGTCTGGGTCTCCATTTTTGGCTTAGGAAATGTGTTTTCCAAAAACTCACCTATATTGGTTCGCGGTCACTCTGGGCTGAAGCCAAACAGCTGGCCTGCACCTCCAGGTAATAACCTGTCTCTTTGAGGGGCAACATCTAAGCTATTTTGTCACCTACGACCCGTGGATGTCACACACATCCAGTCTGGCGCTTTGGACACAGACTGATTCAGGCTTAGCCTCCTGCTGGCTGTGACCTTGGGTCAGTTACTTTGCCTCTCTGAGGCCTGGGTTTCTTGGAGTAGATTTAGGGCATGGTTATCCCTGGATATTTTTTTCTGGGTTGAACTATATTTGCTGTTTTTCAAATAAAGATAAAATTCACAGAAACACCATAATTTCAAAGTGTGTACAATTCAGAGGGTCACTAACGAAAGTCACAATGTTTTACGACCACCCCCTCTGTTCTGTAGTTCCAGAGTATTTTCACGCTCTGTGCCCACCAGACAGAGGGTGTTCTTATGCATTCCCCGCCACCCCTCGTCCCCCTCACTTTAAGCATAGACATTTACATCCTGTTGGACTTTCCGGGGCGCTGTGTGAGTCTCCTGCAGCGGATCGGTGTGTTCCTGCATTCTCAAGAATCACCTGGCCTGGGGACTCGGGGATGTGTTTGCTTGCAGTTCTATGGGTTTTGAGGTTCATGAAACTACCAGCATAGCCAGGTCATAAAGCAATTCTGACTCCCCCACCCACCCACCCCCCTACTGACCCCTTGTCATCAGTGTCCTCCTCCAGCCCCTGACAACTGCAACAGGGGGCCCCAGGAGAAGGGGAAGTTCCAGGTTCCCTGCCCCACCCAGAAGGAGGGTGGAGCTGAGCAGAGAAAAGGAGAGAAGAGAGAAGGAATCTGAAGGAAGAAGGAAGCAGGATGGAAGCGGAGGCCAGAAAGAGCCCTGAGGAAGCCACACGGAGCAGGGAGCATGTGATGGAGAAACCAGGCTTGTTTCTTGGTCCTGGACTAGGGGACACAGACGTGGGTGAGAGACCCGTGGGGAGGTGACTGTGGCAGCGTTTATCTTGATTTTGATGTTGCTCTTTTCCTCCCAGACTTGTCTGGATCTGTCTGACCCTTTTCTATGGGTCCCAGCCAGAAGGTGCTTTAGTCTTGTGGCAGCTTTCAGGCTTTGCTCTGGGCCAGTCCCTCTTGGGTGGACTTTTGCCCACGTGGGGATGGGTCACTGCAGGTGTTTGATTTAGAAGTTAGATTCTTTGTCTTTGGTATTGTAGACTCACTGTATTAAATTCTTTTTCATTAAAGTCTTCTATGCTTTCTCTTGATGCGGCGGATGGCAGAACCTATTTAGGGCAGGCAGGTTTGGGGGTTCAGCAGTGCCCCTCTCTCCCTGCCCTCTGATACAACCAGTGGTCAACTTCCAAGCACTGGCTCTGGTCATTTAGCCCCACAGTGGGCGGACTTTTGCCTGACATCATTCTTTGAGACTTGGATGATCAAGTGGCTGCCTGTCTCCCCACCTCTTCCTTCGGCCCCACCTCTGCAGCAGTGAGAGGCACATGAGGTTCAAGGAACATGAAGTTTGGGGTCAGGTGCACTTGGATTTGAGTGCAGGCTCTATCCTCACTAGCTACAAGCCTTCAGGCTTGTTATTGGCCTGAACCTCAGTTTTAGCATTTGTAAAATGGGGATAAGAAATGCGTTTCTGGGGCCCTCCCTGGTGGCCAACGGGTTAAAGCACAGCATTATGAAGCTACTGCAGCCGCTGCAGCACCAGTTAAATCCCTGCCCCAGAGGTGACCCACAGGGCGCCCCAGACCTCTCCTGACCTGCCCGCTGCTCCCTCAGCAGTGTACTTCATCAGTCTGTCTGTTCTGCTCTCCACTGACTCTGGTGAATCCTCTCACTGCACCCTGCACCTCTGACCTTTACCCCAGTTCTCTGTGTATAAATAAATAAACTTTAAAAGAAAGAAAGAGCTGTGTTTCTGTAGGCACAGCCTCATCTGGCTCCACTCCTCCATTTGTCCTAGATGTCCTGGTTGTTCAGAAATACTGGCAATTTGCTTAAGGCCCCTGCTCGCTCTCCTTCTGGGCCCTCCAGGTGCAGTCCCCCCGGTTGGATTAGATCTTCAGGAGATTATAAACCAGGCACTGATATGCTCAGACTTGTGTTATGGAGCGATCACTCTGCCCACAACCCACGTGGTATGGGGCTGGAGAGGTGTGTGCGCGCACGTGTGTGTATGGGTGTTTGTTTGTCTACAGATTTGAAGGCTAAGAGAATGGTGAGAGATTTCCAGGCTCAGACTGGAGGACTGGGAGCCCCTACCTCCACTCCAACTCCCCTCCCCGCCCCCCATCATTTTTCTGGCACCCCGGGGCCTTGCGGAAGGCCAGTTGGAACCCACAGGTGTGGAGGGCCTGGACCTCATGTTCTCTCTGGGTTAGGATCCCTGTTCCCTTCTTATCCTAGGTGCCTGGTTACTCTAGGATTAGGGTTGAGGTAAAGAAGTTAGGACTCGGCCCTCCCTGGTGGCGCAGCGGGTTAAAGCACTGCACTGAGAAGCTTAAGCCACTTCCGCATGAGTTCGATTCCCCCCCCTGCCCTGGAGGAGATCCACATGGCGCGGCAGACCTCTCCTGACCCGCCGGCTGCTCCCCTCAGCAGTGTACTTTGTCGATCTGCCTGTTTTGCTCCCTGCTCTGTCTCTTACCCTTTGCACCTCTGGCCTGTACCCCAGTTCTATATGAATAAATAAAAAAATCTTTAAAAAAAAAAGTTAGGATTCCAGAGGCCACTGCCAGAGAGGTCATGGCAAGCTGCTTAGCTCCTTAAGCCTCAGTTTCCCCATCAGTATAGAACAGAGACTGCCTGGGTGAGAGTCTATCTGATGGTCTCCACCTAGCTCTTAGTACAGGGCCTGGCATGGTTCGTCTTAGCTGCTTCATGAAAATCAATCTCTTGAGGATCCCTTCTGTATCCTGGTACTGAAGGAGGCGCTAAGCATATGGTTTCCAAGGGCTGTTCCTGGCTTTTAAGTGACTTAGTTTAGGACTTGTGAATTTTGCTGATGGGAAATATCCAAAACCAGGGAGAAATTCCATTTCTAGGAATTTATTTGAAACGTGTGTAACGATTAATGTTTGACTCTTTTGAAACTGGTTCAACATATAAGACAAATGGAATATTCTGTTATCAGAAATATCAGAGGGATATTTGCTGATATAAAAAGATGTTCACTATTAAGTGAAAACAATATACAAAATATTTGTTTAGCAACAACATATACTTTAAAATTCTGGATGCTTGTGCTCCCAAGAGTTAATAGTGGATATCTGAGAAAGTTTTACATTATTCTAGATTTTCTTTTCTAAATTTTCTACAATGAATGTATATTTCCTCTGTTAAAAAAAAAGTATTGTATTTTACTAACTCTTAACCTCTTTTATAATGTTAAATTTACCAGCTGTCACTGTCTCTTCCTGCCTTATCTCTTGACTTGAGGCTTGGTACTCCAAATAAATAGGGGCTCACTCTTCTACTACTCGTTTTAGTATTTTTATTTATTTATTATTATTTATTTACTACCATTTACTCAGCATACCCAACTGTGCAAGGCAACGTAAAGATGAATACTCACATCCTACAATATTTGCATGCACGCCAAAGTTTAGATGCATTGAAACAGTTCTCTCCTGGCCTCCCTTGTAGCACAGGAGTTAACAGTCTCAGCGCTATCAAGCTGTCACCAGTCACTGCAACATGAGTTTGATTCCCAGCCCAGGAAAGTGACCCACGGGGCACAGCAGAACTCTCCTGTCTCCCTGCTGCTCCCCACTTTGTTGCTGATGAGTCCTTTTACCCATCTCACTACTGGTCTAGACCGCAGTTCTTGCATGCATAAACTTATAAAGAAAAGAAAGAAACTATTCTATCCCTCCTCACTCGTTCTGTATTTCATTCCGTCTGTTCAGTCCTAACTTGGGGGCGTTTATTTACTTGACATACGCATGCGCATTCTGGAGTTGCGTGTGGAAGCCCCGCCTCCCAACGCCGACCATTGGCTGGCTCCGCCAGCGCGCCCGTGATTGGTGGCCGAGGGTCGGGCCTCACCGCCCATCAAAGTTGGCGGGAAGGCAGCGGCGGCTGGTGGACATGGCGGCTGCGGCGGCGGCTGACTCATTTTCTGGCGGCGGCTCGGGGGCCGTGAGGCTGCCGCGGTCGCCGCCGTTCAAGGTGCTAGCGGAGCAGCTGCGGCGCGACGCGGAGGGCGGCCCGGGCGCGTG
>NW_004567133.1:14800389-14826670 GCF_000260355.1 Condylura cristata | reverse complement strand
AACCGCTGGACCCCGCCGGCCCCGAACCCCTGCCCCTCCCCGAGCGATCACGGCGCCTGCCGCGCTCGAAGGCGCATTCCGGGGGCCAGCGCCCGCCGCGATGGGGAGATGCTGGGAAACGTCCGTTCACCCCGAACTCGAGACCCTACTGCACCTTTCCCGGGAAGCCCCACCCCCGCTTGCTTTCGGGAAGGGGTTTCCGGAGGGGCTGGGGCTCACCCCAGAGCTCTTTTCTGACACTTCCTGCCCTGTCTCTTGAGCCCCCCTGCCTGACCCCCCACCCCCACCCCGGGCGGATTCAGCACGCTTGCAAATGGCCTGAGATCCGCTCCTGGCCACCGCGGGAGTGAAAGAGGTGTGGCTGTGGTTGCTTACAGTGAGAGACTGCTGTTCCCCACTGGGGTATCCCCACCCCACTGTTTGGCCTCCTTAAACTCTCGCGTCTGCCTCTGCTGGGAGCCAACGCCCACCCCCAGCTCTCTGCAGGTTACTGCCTCTCTCCATGGGGCCAGAGAGAAACTAAAACTGCCTTTCACAATTGAGATGGTTGCACAAGTCACAAGATTTCTTGACATGTGAAAAGCATATGAGATCCAAATAGCAGTCAAGTTTTCCTAGCACACGTTCAGTCTATGTAATGCCTAGGCTTGTGTTCCCATCACAGCTGCAGACCTGAGTGTTTTGACAGAGACCCGCTGGCCCTTTTTAAACACAGTTTGCCTTGTTATTTTTTTTCATGTATTTACTAAGTGAGATGCATGAAAGGATGATCTGATCACTCCCATTTTGACGAAAAAGTACCTGAATATATTACAGGAAATTTCAAATAGTAAACATCAGACGGTACATATTTGTCACTTCATTTTCTATGCCAGTATGACTGTCATTTAAAACTTACATACTGGTTTCCAGTGTCTCCTATAAAATAGCTATTAAAATACTGGGGAAAAAATTCGCTATAAACAAGATTGGTCTGTTAAAAATAGACTGGGTGTGTTTTGTAATACTGCCAGCTATCATGCCTACACTTTGGGTCTTGCTGCCAGGCCTGCTCCTTGGAGACAGGCAGGGGTAAACTCCTGCCTGGCCCATTACTGACTTAGGTTGGCACCAGTAGGGCACTGAGTTACTGTCCTGAATGTTTGTAGGCAGGGACTTTATATATATATATATATATATATATATATATATAAGCTTATTTTTACATATTTTTGTGCATTTTTCCATCTCAGTTGCAATCCCCTTGGGTTTTAGGCAGGGACTTTTTAAAAAAGATTTTATTTATACATACAGAACTGCGGTACAGGCCAGAGGTACAGGGGCAGTGAGGGAATTCAGCAGACAGAGTAGGGAGCAGAACAGGCAGATCAATGATGAAGAGTGGGGAGACAGGAAAGGTCTGCCGAGCCATGTGGGTCACCTCCGGGGCTGGGGATCGAACTCATGCTGAAGTGGCTGTGGCTAGCTTCATAGTGCTGCACTCCAACCCACTGTGCCACCAGGGAGGGTCGGCAGGGACTTTTTAATTTCCTTTTGCTCATTAATAATATCAAGTTTTGATAGATTGAGCCCAGTCACTCACTGCCTTGAGGAGGTGAGTCAGGAAAGTAAGCAGGCTACTAAAATACAAAAAAAAATAGTGTAGACTTGAGCACTGGGTGCCATGGCAAAGCGGAGGGACTCCTGATCCAGGCCTGCAGGCAGAGAGGACTTCCTGGAGGAGGTGGCCTGGAAGGAGGGTGGCTTTCTCCGTAGGGGCCCACCCTCAGCATTGCCTGAGGGACTGAGGCAGCCCTGGGACTGCCTGGTCACCCAGTATCTGCATGCATTGACAGATGGCTAGGACCTTGAAACCGCTGTTGCAAAGTCTGGAAGGTGAGCCAACCTGGTCTTTGGAGAGCTGGGGTAAAATGTAGGGCAGCGGAGAAAGGTGGGAGGGCTCCATCCTGCCAAGCTGGCTGTGGAATGCTCCCCCCCCCCCAAGTGACCTTTAATCAGACTCATCACATCAGTGCCACCCCACCCCCTTCTCTGGAACATCCAGCAGCGTGTTTCCATGGGTGGCAGGTGCCGCAGGTACAGAATTGAGTCAGAATCTTCCCTGCCCTTGGGTCTGCAGTGAGAGGTTGCCCCTGGTCGGCGGCAACCGCATTTGAACGGGTCTTTGCTGCCACAGGGTGAGGGCAGAGGGGAAGAGAAGGCGCTGGAAGCCACGATGTGGATGTGGCCCAGGCCAGCTCATGCCTGCCCGAAGGGAGGGGCGGGGCGGGGGGAAGGGGGGGAGACAACCGAGGGGCAGCCTGTGCGGCTGAGGGTTGGGTCGGCCAACAGGACTGGTGCAGCCGTCTCACGGGAAGAGAGCCCAGGCAGCCAGCCTTCCTCGGAGTCCATGGCTCCTCGCTGGGGTCTCCTTGGGCTTGTTCTTCCTTTCCTGGGTCTCCAGGCATTCTCTTTCTGCGGGCTTCATGTCTCCCTGTGCTTCAGGACAAGTCGGTGGGTGCGGTGGGTTCAGGACTGGCCTCTGTCACTGGCTCCGGTAGAATCTGGAGGTGGAGTCAGAGGAACCCAAGGACGCCCTGCAGGGCTGGAAAGCCAGAGATGACAGCTGGCCTGGCGTCCTTCCTTCAGGGCCCAGGGTCAGGTGGGCTGGGACGCAGTCCCGAAGCTGCAAGTGGGGGCTCGCCACGGCACTGGCAGCGCGCCTGCCCTTCCTGCTGTGTTTGGGGTTTTTTACACAGTTGAGTTTGTGTGGTTAAGGCTGGCCAAGTTTTGCTTTCAAGGAGAGCCACTTCCTCCAGGGAATGGGAAGGCGTCTCGGCGAATGTGTCATTAGAGGCTCGTGATGGCAGCTGCCCTCCTGTTCGCCTGCTGTGCCTGGCGCGGGCGGTGGTCGGGAAACAGTGGGAGTAGGTCCGGGCAGCTGGAACAAGCAGTGAGTGGTGAGAGAACTGCCGCCTGCTCTGTGGCCTCGCCGAAGGCACGCTGAGCTTGCCGTGGGCTGTTAGGGGTGTCTGCAGAAAGAGAACACGGCCCGTGCAGAGCGCAGCCGCAGTCTGGCACTGAGCAAAGACTGAAAACCGAGGGACGGCTGGGTTTTCTGTCTCTGTCTTAGAACAGTCTAATTACAACTCTGAGGAGACGCTCATTCCCTGTGCAGAGTTGCGCTGTGAGGGTCACTTGTGGGGTTTTTTTTTAAGTTTTATTTTTATTTGCTTATGCATACAAGAGCTGGGGTATAGGCAGAGGTGCAGGGGGTGAGAAGAGTCACCAGAGACAGAGTGGGGAGCAGAACAGGGAGGTCTGCTGCAATACACTGCTGAGGGGACAGTGGGGAGACAGGAGAGGTCTGCGCCCTGTGGGTCACTCCCTGGCCAGGATTGAACACGCGCGGCAGTGGCTGGTGACAGCTTCACAGTGCTGCGCTTTAACTCCTTGTGCCAGCAGGGCGGGGGGCCCTCCCCACTCTCTGGTGAATCCTCTCACTGCCCCCACTCAGACCTCTGGCCTACACCCCAGTTTTTGTATGCATAAGTAAATAAAAATAAATCCTTAAAAAATAAATAATTACATGTTGGGCTGACGGTCAGTATATTGGCTCTGCTCGCGGACAGCATTTTGGCACCTGGTCTCTGCCATTCTCTTCCACCCACTTTGCCTCAGACAGAGTGACGCCCCTGAGGGCCTGGCCCCTGGTCTTCGGTGTTCGCCTCACCGGCTTCTCTTCTTCCCTAGGAAAGTATGTGATGGTCATGGGGGTGGTCCAGGCATGCAGCCCTGAGCCCTGCCTGCAGGCCGTGAAGATGACGGAGCTGTCCGACAACCCGGTCCACGAGAGCATGTGGGGCCTGGAGGTGGAGGATCTGCACAGGAACACTCCCTAGGCCGCGCTGGCGCCCTCGGGAGCAGCCGGCGCCTGATGGTCTTTGCCCCGCGTGGACGCTGCTCGGCGGATATTTCTCAGAAGTTTGCCGAGAGCAGAGCTTTGCTGGGCTGACCCAGGAGCCGTGGCGGGCTTCTCCAGCCGGGGCAGTTCGGTTAGCTCGGCCTCGCTGCCCTTTGCTTTGCCGACTGCCTGCAGATGGGAAGCACATGTTTTGTTCTCGCTCCTCCTCCTCCCTCTTGTTTTTTTGTTTCGTTTATGTGTGTTGATTCTCGCCAGCTAGGACAGGAGTCTGAAGCCGCATTGTCCAGCCGACAGCCGTGGTACTTTAAGGTTGTAGCCGGATTGGAGCCTCAGGCAAGCCAGGGCCACCCCATGGCCAGGGCAGGAAAGCAAAGGGCGGGGAAGCATTGACCTCCACTCCGCACCTGCTCGGCCCACAGCCTCCGCGTCCAGTTTGCAGGGCGAGGGGCCTCCGCCAGCTGCGGCACCACCGTGTCAGCGGCAGCCATTGCTTCAGCCGCCGGAGCCGTGGTCACGGCCCCGCCTCCCGTGGGAGGCGCCCTGCCGGCCCCCACCCCCCCTGCAGACGGTCACACACTTTCCAAATCCGTGTTGAAATGAAAATCGAGCTTGAGCGCGACTTTCAGGCGCTGGCTTCACTCAACCTCTGGCTGTTGGTGAGACCGCCGTGGGCGGGGGCACCCTCTCGGGTGAGACTTCTGCTCGGTGCGAGTGACGAACGTGAGTGGGCGTCAGGCTTCTGCCGCGGCTTCTGACGGCCTCCTGCGTTCCCACAGATGGCAACCGCCAGGGGAGTCGGGGCTGGTCCTACCGTGCTGTCGCGTTTGCTGGACTGTTCTGCTTCGAATAAATCATTACATAGGCTGCCTGTTTCTATTTTTCAAATAGACTATTTAATTTACAGGAAATAAGAGAGTACAGCCGCCCTGCCACGCCCTCGGGTTCCCCCAGGGCTGGCGTCTTACCGTGAGGCGCCGAGTCCAGGTCTGAGGGCCGCTGTCGGGGCGCTGTACGCAGCCTGTGAGTTTACACAAAGGGGCGGGAGCGCCTCCCGCTGCCCCACCGCCCTCTCTCCCCCACGCCCGCACCCTCCATCTTTCCCGCCTCCACAGTTGGCCTTTTGCAGGATGCCACGCCCGGTGGGAACCACCGTATCGTTTTCCAGCTGGCTTCTCTCGGCAGTGTGCATTTAAGGCTTCCCCGTGTGTTTTTGTAATTGGATAACTCGTTTCTATTTTTTCACAGCATTCATGGCCTATGTCTACCAGAGGCTGTTTACCCACTCACCTAGTCAAGGACAGATGTTTGTCCAGCTTCTGGCACTTACAGCTGGAGCTGCTATTAAACACAGGTGTGGACATGAGTTTTCAGCTTATTGGGGTGAATGCCTGCTGGTGAGTATGTGTGTTAACAGACAGGTTTCAAGGACCCCACCCCCACCCCAGATACTGGAACTACAAATCCCATCAATACCAGCGAGAAGCACCTGGGGGCTGAGGGTGGGCTGAGCAGCCAGGTTGGGATGAAGCCTGACCATCTTCGGGGCTCACTTGGCCTTGTGCTCGCGTCTTGGCCTCATGGCTGACGGCTTGTCTCTTACCTCTTCCCTGGCTTTCAGCTCAGCAGAACTGGTAGGATGCATTAATTAACTTATCTCTCTCCCTGAGTGATTCATTTCCCTTTTCCCTTGTAAATAAACCCATTACGGGCCTGTGTGTGTGTGTGCAGTTGGATTGTGTGCGCACAGGTGAGGGCTCACAGGCTACCCCGTGGGTTGGCCTGTAACATGTTCAGCTGTGTAAGGAGTGGCCAGACTGTCTGCCTCAGTCCACATGGGTTACAGCAACCAAACATTTCGCGGAGGTTCTGGAAACTGGAAGTCTGAGGTCAAGGTGCCAGCAGCTTCAAAGTACACTCCTGGCTACAGATGGCATTTCCACATGGGCCTTTGGAGGCCCCTTTCTCAGGGCACTAATCCCACCATGACCCCCGCCCCCATGGGCTAACCACCTCCCAAGGGACCACCTCCTAAGGCCGTTAGGTTTCAGCACGAAACCTAACGGGGGGGCGGGAGGGGGGCGGTACTGGTGCACGGTCAGCCCCAAGCAGCTGCGCCATCTTGCTTTCCCATCGGCCACTGCGGCCGAGCATGCCCCTTGCTCCCGTCCTGGCCAGCGTTTGGTGTTGTCAGTGGCTTGGATCTGCTGGTTTTAGTCTACAGCATTTTCTCCTGGAGGCAAATTGGGTCGTGCACACTGCGTGCGCCTTTCTATTTCTGATCTGCACTTACGGACCACTTGACGTTTGTCTCCAGCTGCCTTCTGTTCTGCCTTTGGGGGCTGTGGGCAGCGACCTGGGCTCTGCAGCGCCAGAGCCTTCACGAGCCCTTCATGTGTCCTATTTGTGCCGTGACTGTGAGCAAGTTACCTGGCCTGTGCTTTAGTTTCCTCGGGTCTGAAAGGCAGAGTCTGGGACCGCCAGCTCGGTGCGCTGATGTGAGGAATAAAGTGATGGCCTGTGTAAATCACCTGTGCATGTGCGGGTGGGAACAACACGGCTTTACTGACATCCTCAATTGTTCAAAAACATTATTTATCAAGTCGTTCTGCAGCAACAGAAAAATGGCAAAGACAGTACAAAGAGTACAAATATACCCACATTCAGGTCGCTTTATTATTAACATCTTAAAATTAGTATGGCATATTGGTAACAATGAAGCAATAGCGTGATGGTTGATGAACAAAGTGTATACTGACTCCACTTCCTTAGCTTTTCCCCCCTAATGTCCCCTCTGTCCCAGGGTCCCATCCAGGGTAGCCAACCACATTCAGTCACCCTGTCTCCAGACAGGCTTCTCCTGGCTGGGACTGTCTTATCAGTTGTTTTTAATTACTGGCATTTCATTTTGATGCTTTCCATGGGATCTCTCTTTAAAAAAAAATTTTTTTTTTATTTATGTATACAGAACTGGGGTACGGCCAGAGGTGCAGGGGGTGAGGGGATTCACCAGAGAGAGTGGGGAGCAGAACAGGCCGACCCACAAAGTACACTGCTGAGGGGAGCAGCGGGCGGAGAGGTCTGCGGTGCCCTGTAGGTCAGCTCCTGGCCTGAGATTGAACTTGCACTGAAGCAGCTGCAGCCAGCTTGCAGTGCTGTGCTTTAACCCGTTGCGCCCCAGGGAGGGCCCTCCATGGGCTCTCTTGCTAGAGGATTCTTGTAAAAACTTCACACCAGGGCCTCCTGGTGCCCTAGGGGTTAAGGTTCCACACTACACCGCAATGGCCCGCCGCAAAGGCCTGAGTGCCATCCCCAGCCAGGGAGGTGACCCACAGGGCCCAGCAGACCCCTCCTGTCTCCCCCCTGCTCCCCTCAGCAGTGGATTTCAGTGGATCACCTGTCTGCTCCCCACTCTGTCTCTGGCAAATCCTCACCCCGCCCCCACTTCTGGCCTACACCCCAGTTCTATGCAAACCTAAATAAAATCTTTAAAAAAACACAACTTCATTCCAAAATGATGGCGGGGTACCCAAGAAGTAGCCGTGGAACTGGGTGGTGAACTCCTTGAAGCCGAAGCCCGCCCTCCTTCCGATAAGGCTCCCTTATCTGAAACCTGTCTCTGTGAGAGCAGCGTCTGGCTGCAGAAAACCTCGCCATATCCTGCCCGTCTGTCTCTGTCTCACTTCGGGGAAGTAATGCCCGATTGCAAGATGCCGATGGCGCTGATACGGCTGCTCGGACAGTGGCGACTCGGGATCTGGGAGGTGGGCAGGGGAGGGTGCCCGCTTTCTCAGGCGCCCCCGCCGCCAGCTGCGCTGGAGGTGTGCACTCAGCATGTTAGCCCGCCTTGCGGCTTCCCTGAATATTAATAAGTCTCACTGTTTCGGCCGGCGTTTCCTCTTTGACATCACCCAACGCTCCTCAGGCGGGGGTTTTAGTTTTCTGGTGCCAAATCAGAGTCGGTTTATCAGCAAACAGCCCTTGCCAGGCTGGCGGGCGTGTGCTGAGGCAAAGTGCCTCTTCCCTTTTGAAATTGGCTCTTTTCTAAGAACTGAAAATAAGCAACCGAGGCCGTGACTTCACTTTTCTTGGAACTGCTTTACATTAGAAAAAAAAAAATAAAACCCTCATTTGGTTGGTTTTGGATCGCTGAGTTCCCTAATTCTTTCTGTTGCCTGTTCTTGTAAAGCTGAAGTTTTACCGCAAAATCCTCATGCATCAGGTGAAGCAGGAAGAGGCGGGAAAGACCACCCAAAGTAGCTGGGGTTTAGTCTCCTGGGCTATGTATGGTTTAGTGGTCGAGAGGAAAAGAACCTCGAAGACACAGTGCGCACGTCCATGGGCTAATCCCAAGGGTCTCAGCCGCAACCGTGTGGCCCTAAGCTCTGGGGCCCCCAAGCCTCAGGAGTGGACACTGGCCACTGGCGAGGCTGAAGAGGAGTGTGCTTTTCCACCACAGCGACCCACACCCGGCAGACATCTCGGAGCCCTGCACCGGGACGCCTGCAAGGGGCCGCTCCTGCTTAGCACTAGGGAGACGGCGGCTTGGCCACTCCTGGCTCCGGCCCTCCGGCCCCAAGGGCAGTCCCCGGTTTGTCCGCGTCGTACCTCCCTGTCTCCCCGGCAGGGTACAGCACACAGGTCTGCCAGCAAGTGCTGGCAGCTGGCTGGCTTTCAGGTAGGAAGTCAGAGGGGACGCACAGCCCAGCCAGGTTCTTGAGCTTGCGGGTACCCTCGTTTTCCAGAGAAGGAGCCCCCTTCCGGCTGGAGAGGCCTTTTGAGTCCGCACTCGGGGTGGTTTCTAACCAGCCTCCAAGGGCTTGCTCCGAGGCTTGCCAGCACTGGGCTGTTCAGAATGGAAAGCTGTGAGAGGCTGAAGGAAAGGAGACACAAGTGAGTCAGAAGAGGAAAGAGAAAAAGACGTGGTTTGGGCAGCTTCTGAGATGGCTGCCCTCCGAGAATCACTGACCTCCTCATGAAGAGGAATGCAAATTCGCCCAACAGCCCTGTGCCAGGGACAGCAGAGCCGTCCCCCTGTGACTTCACTTAGTGGTCCATGGCCGGAGGCGTAGTTCCTCCAGTGGACAGCTGCAGTCACAAAACTGGCCCCTCAGAGGGTGGCGGCCTTCGGCCAGAGGCACTGGTCAGCAGCCTGCAGCGCAGCCTGCAGCCTGGCCGGTCTGAGGCCAGGGGGTACCCCGCGACGCCGGGAAGGGAGCAGTGCCTGGGTTCCACAGGGCCCTCAGAACTCAGCGGCCTCCGGGAGAGCGGGGGCTTCACACTTGGGTGCTCGCGCCCCCTGCCGGCCGGTCCCGAGCAGAGCCGCCCCGCGCCGCTGAACCGGGGTAGCAGCCAGGGACCAAGATCAAAAGCCACAGAAGGAAGCAGAGGACACTGCCCGCTAACCCCCTCCCGGCTCTGGGCTCCCGGGAAATCCTTGCAGACACGCACTTAGGTTTTGTTCATTAGAGTCAAACCATCCTGGCGGTGGAGGGGGGAGTAGGGGGGGATTTGGCAGGCCGATGGGTTCCTGCTTTGAACACTATCCCTACTGTGACTGCGTGACCTTGGGTGAGTCCCTAGAGAAGGGATGATTTGGGGTCACAGAGGGGGGTAGCTGGTGCACAAGCTGCCGCTGGGATCCAGGCATCAGTGGCTCAGGAAACCTTCCCGCCATGGGTCTTACCGGCCCAGTGCTGGCTTACACTCGTGAACAAAAGACTTGGGGGCTGCTCACTGCATTCATGGAAACTCGAGCTCCAGCTGCCTGCTCTGCGGCATCTGGTGGGAGCCTGAGGAAGGCCTGCTTTAAGGGTTCGTGATTGGATTGAACTCACCCAGGGCCACAGCTCCAGGGCCTCCAGTCCGACCCCCCCACCCCGCTCCTGCCCACAGGGTGGTGTGTCCACAGCACTGGGTGAGCACGTGGGTGGGCACCTTTGGGCGTGAGGAGGTGAATTGTGCCTACCCAGCCTGTCCCCATCCCCAAAGATGCATGTCCACCCCTGATACAAAACACATTCGCAGGGCTCTGGAAAGCTCAGACCTTTCACGAATCAACTCTAAGTCCAAAAACCTCATCTAAGTCAGCCAGTAAAAGACCCCCAGTGTCATCATGGAAACATCCGCCTCTGGGGGAGGCTTAGATTTGGAGGTATCTACCCTCTCTATCTGCAAGTCCATGGAACTCAGAAACAAGTTAATCTGCCCCGAAAATAAAATGGGCAGCACCCCAGAGGGGATGAGTCTAGTTTTCACCTGATTCAAGAGCAGAAAGATGAAAATGGGGAAAGAATAAGGAGGCCCTAATACCTGGAAGCTGAACACAAATCTTGCCCAACAGTGGGCAAATAGATTTTAAAGATGTGTTTATTCATGCATACAGAACTGGGGTACAGGCCAGAGGTGCAGGGGTGGCGAGAGCATTCACCAGGGTCAGAGTGGGGAGCAGAGCAGACCGACTGAGTAAGCCCACTGCTGAGGGGAGCAGCGGGCTGGTCAGGAGAGGTCTGCCTGCCATGTGGGTCGAGGCTGTGGCCAGCTTGCAGTGCTGCGTCCTTACCCGCTGCACCACCAGGGAGGGCCAGGAGAAAGATTTTCACAGCAACTCTGTGCTCCGCCTTTGGCTGCAGACAGAGACTTTCCTGGGAGCTGCCCCACCCTGCACCCTCACCCCGGGCACCCCACACTTGGGCCTTGGGACTGTCTAGACTGGGTGGCTTTTTAACCTTGTCTCTCTGCCCACATCTTTAATTAAGCCCATGTGGGGGGGGGGGGGCTCTGGGAAACAGACGCCCTTAGGAAGCTCTCAGGTGTCGCAGCCTCCATCTCAGGGGTTTGCGCGGGGTGGAAGGGGGGTGCAGAGCAGCCAGGCTGATGGCTGAGCCTGCTCCCCCAGGGGCCCATCCACAGGGTCCAGAGGAATTGGCCTCAGCCAGAGAGGAGGTGACCTGCCTCTCAGTCCTGAGCACTGGGCTCAGGTTACTCCCAGCTTCCTGAGGAGGATGAGGGGAAGCAGAGGATGGAAAAGCCCCCCACGCCCACCCCACCCCCACTGGGGTTCCTGGCTCGGCCTCCTCCCACCATCCCGGGATGATGAGGCACTGGGCTGCCACCAAGGGAAGTAAAAAGTGAGAAATCAGCGGGTCGTGCGGGAAGGGTTGACGTTCCGGTGAACATGTGGTTGTCCTGGAGGATAAGCTGCAGCCCAGCATAGCCCTAGCCTTGCAGCTCCCAAGCGCGTGACATGGGCTCCCCCCGCCCAGGGTCGGGCATGTGGGGGCTCAAGGTGGCTGGAAAGGGGGAGGGAGAAAGAAGGATTCAGCGGGAGACCAGCAGGCGCCCCTCAGCCAGGTCAAGGTCTGGGGCCGAGGCTCTTCTCCCCTGGGTCTCCAGCCCAGATCTGCACCCCCATCTGCTCATATAAATCAGCCGGATCCCAATTGAGGGAGGAGCTAGAGAGCAGCTGACGGCTTCCTGGGAACTGTCAAGGTCATCAAAGCAGGGAGAGTTTATAAAACCAGCCAGTGGCCAGCCCTGGAGATCCAGACAGAGACTGGGGCTGCCGGGGGCGGTAGGGGGGGGGAGGGGAGCCTGAGGGTGCAGTGGGGCACACTGGCCCTGGTGATGGCCGTGGCTGGCTGCCAGCTGGGTGGTGGGGGCCTGGGCGGTGCATGTGCTGACAGGCATCTGAGGGCTGTGGTCCTGTGCTCCTGAATCAGTGTTGTGAACCAGCGTGACCTCAATTAAGGAAACCAGGGAAGTCGGAAAGGCTCCCGCAGCAGAGAGGCTGAGCTGTTCCAGCACCAGGCCACTGGTCACATGTGGGTCAGCAGGCATGACCAGTAAATCAGAAACAACCCACAGCATGGGATCCTAGAACAGAAGGACGGTAGGAGAAATGAAGGGAGTTTGAACCACGAATGCACTTGAGTTAATAACATGCTAACATGGGCCTGTTGCTGATACAAACACTCAGTGTAAGGCAGGCGGGCGGTTAAGGGGGCTCAGGAGTGGTGGAGGGCAGCTGAAGATATGAAAGAATTCAGGCTGCCCAGTTAAACTTGAATTTCAGATAAGTACTTTTTCGTTTTTATGTTCCACGCAGTATTTGAGTTTAGTGATACAAAAATGTCATCCATCAGTTACCTGAGATTCAAATTCACCTGGGGTCTACTACTTTATCTGGCTGTCCTATTGACCCAACAGAATTTTTATTTCTGCTTAATTTTCATGAATTTGAATTTAACAGACTCTCCGAGCTCATGGCCCAGAACAGCTGGGTTTGCCCCATGAGGCCGCTTAGAGAGGAAGTTAGACAGCACAAGCACCTGAGACCCCTCCCTCCCAGGCCGGCCCCCTCCTCACCTGGCCCACCTGGACGCGGGGAGGAAGGTGCTTGCCGGGCCTGCAATCTGGGCACTGGGCTTGGAGATGCTAGGAGTGTCCCTGTCATTTATAGGTGGGGACAGTGGCAGTGTCTCTGTGCTAAGTTGTCACCAGCTGGGCTTGCCCGAGGTCCTGTGGCTGCGTTTTCTGCTCAGGGCCTCAGAGGGGCGGGGCTGGCGAGCTATTTTCAGGAAGAACCCACTTCAGATCACCTCAGGCTCTTAGAGAATTCAGTTCCACATGGTCTGGGGACTGAGGTCCCTACCCCTTGGGGTTATAGGTCAGGGCTGCTTTTTTTTTAAAGATTTATTTATTTATGCATACAGAACTGGGGTACAGGCCAGAGGTGCAGGGGTACAGGGGCGGTGAGAGGCTTCACCAGAGACAGAGTGGGGAACGAACAGGCCGACTGACGAAGCACACTGCTGAGGGGAGCAGCAGGGAGACAGGAGAGGTCTGCCGCGCCATGTGGGTCACCTCTGGGGCAGGCGGGGATCAAACTCATGCTGCAGTGGCTGCGGACAACTTCCCAGTGCTGCGCCACCAGGGAGGGCCCCGGGGCTGCTTTTAACTCCTAGCCACCACTCACATGCCCCCTGCCATGTATCCCTGCCAGCTTCTTGCCAGGAACAGTGTCTAGCTTTTGTCCTGCTGCCAATACAGGGTTTGCTCATCTGCCCCCCAAGACGACCCCCTCCTCTGACCAGATGGGCTGCTATGGGCTTTATCACACCTCGACACCCCCGGGGGGGCAACCTAGGTCAGAGTGGGACTGAAAATCTAGGAAAGGGGAATGTATACATCAGCACGGGGGGCCCAGGGTCCCCTCGGCTCCCGACCACATAAGGATCTGCCTGACGCCTCAAGATCTGTGGAGAAATGGGCTCTGGAAACCAGCCACGTGGCTCCTGACCCCAGCTCCCCACCACCCCAGGGCATGTGACCCTGTGAGGTCAGTGTGAGCTTCTGCTCCCTCCTCTGCCAAGTGGAAACAAGAATGAACTTGCTAAACTCTTCTCTGGGAAGACTGACAGGTGGGTGCTCTGGCCGGAGCTCAGCTCCCCGGCCTCACCCCCCAGACGTGAGAATGGCACTCCCTGCCTTTCTCACATTCCCTCCTTCCTGGCCCTTCTCAGGGGGACTCTCAGAATGAGCTCCCTGGCTCTGGATCTCTGTCTCCCCGGTTTGGCAGGCTCCTCCAGACTTGGCTGGGGAAAGAAACGTCGGGGGAAAAAATCTTTTTAAAAATGTATGCCTGTAATAAAATGTATATCCAGTTCCAACATAAATCACGGGTGTGCTAACGAGCCTGAGGCTGGGAATGCGGGTGGGGGCGGCGGTGAAGGCAGTTGCCCCCACAAGGAGCCCTCAGAGGCTGGAGACCCCGACCTTCACAAGCCGGTGGCGGTGTTTCGACATGAGCATCCTGTCAGGAGCCATGTTCTGGGCCTCTACGCCCCAGTTTGCATGAAAACCTTGTGAACTTATTAATGGACAAGGAAAGAATGTGGAATCTCGGGTAATAGGCAAGCCAGCAGCCAGTTTTAAACGTTCCAACATGGGTGGTTTATAACTAATTGGAAAAACATGTCTCCTGACAGTTGCCCGGACCCTCCGGCAGTGCCAGGGCCTTAAGTGTTCCCAGAAGGCCCAGGAGTGCAGCCAGCTCCCGGGGTGGTCAGTACCATGACAGAGGGGACAGAGGACACATGCCTATGTTTGAGGGCCCAGCAGGAGATGCCAGTTTGGCCTACAGGCCCAAGGGCCTGCCACAGCCTTCCTGTTAGAGCAAAGGGTTAAGCAGTGGACACCGCACAGGGGGAGGATTCATTCTGGCTTTAAATTTAGCTCTCAGAGCTAAAGGTTCTGGAGGTTGAGCCTGGACCAGGCGGGAAAAGGAAACCACCAACGTTTAAGTCCTTGATGATAAGCCCAGGACGCGGTCCTCCATCCTGGTGCAGTTATTTTCAGATATGCAGAAGTTGATGGCCCTGCTTTCTCTTCCTTGTTGGGTTTTTCTGTAAGAGAATGTTCCCAGGGACAGATGACCTAGTCGCGCCCCCCCCCCCATATACACAGAGTCCTTCAAGGGAAAACTCAGCCTGGCTCGCTCCACCGGCTGCAGAAACGGAGGCCAGACCTCGGGCCCAGGCCAGCAAGGCCGGCGTGTCCACATGCCAGCTTTGCAGGCTGTCCCGTCCCTGGGCCTCCCCTCTCAGAGCCACCGAGCTGCCATGTACAAGGTGGGGAGATCCATGGGCCCCCCAGGTGGCTGCAGGATCAGCAGCAGCACCCAGCACAGCGTCTCTCTGGACAGGCTCTGACCAAGAGGCCAGGCCATGCACGAAACTGGCCTGTTTGTGGCTTCCTTTCTCCTGTCTCTGCTTCCTCCTGAACCCCCAAGAGAGGCTTCTCAGGAAAGAAAAGGGCCTTGCAGATCCCAGGACACGGCTGGGAATGGCGGCCCCTGGTTGGCCGGCTGGAGACCAGGGCAATGGGGCGGGGGTCACCCCGGCCTGCCAAGCACCCGACTTCCTCCAAGAAGCCTCCAAAGGGATGCAAAGACTTGTCAGCGCTCGTCTTGCTCAGGACAGGATAGTGGCCCTCCTTCCACTAGACAAATCTGACCCCTGACAGGGACGAAGTTCAAGTGCACTCCCACCACTGTCAGGGACTCCATTGACCCAGGGCGGTGATGCAAAACATGGAGGGTGGATTCGCCCCTGTGTCTCCAGCCTGGGCCTCCCCGCAAACACTCTGGCCACCTATGGCCAACCTGTGTGAAACCTAAACTTTTTGTTGTGAGATTTCTAAATGAACGGCCGCTGGCTGGAAAAGCACAGCCCACTAGGACCGAGCAAGCTGTCCTTCAGGAGACTGGGCCCAGGGTTGCTAAGGAAACCATTGTTTGCAAGGATGGGCTTCTATAAATTCCTGGAGAAGGAGAACCGCGCTCCCCTCCCGCGTGGTAAACAGGAAGGCGCTGCTGGCGCAGTGAGTCAGCCCCAGGCAGGTCCGGAGGCAGGTGCCGGGATTCCTTCCCCGCCCAGGGCCCCTTCCCGTTCCCGCCGGGCTCCAGATTCGAAGGAAAACAAAGGCCACTGTGATTGGTGGGAGCAGACAAAGCTTCTGGGCGCCGCTGAGGGAGTCTGCAGAAACTGAGCTTTCTTTATGGAAAAAAAATCGGTCTTGTCGATGTTAGGGTTCAGAGTGTGGGTTCTTGCCGCTCTGGGAGTGAACTGGCAGCGACTCCCATTCAGTGGCATGGGGGAGTTTGTTAAGGAAAATGGCACTGCGCAGACACGCGTGGGCAAAGGCCGCCTTTGTCGCGGAGGGCTGTGTCGCTTCCTGGGACTTGCTCCGTGGAGTGTGCCGCTTTGGCCTGCAGGGCTTGTTTTCTGCCTGCCTCTGGTTTTTGACCTTGGGGAAGCTTCCCATCCTAAATTTTCTACTTTAAGCTTTCACCATTGACACCAACATGTCATGTGCAAAGGTCTCCCCTACGAGCCCTCTTTTAAAAAATTGCATGTCGCTTTTTGTGTGGGGTCCCCGGGTTCACGCTGGGTTTCACCAGGGCTCCCCTTTCAGCTGCACGCACCATGGCTCCAGGGAGCCGGATTGTTAGGCGCAGGGGCAGAGGACACTTGCAGAGACGCAGTCGGGCAGGAAGAGCTGCCCAGGAGGGACAGGCTTGCTGAGAGAGACCTGATGGTCGCAGGAGGGCAGTCTTAGGAGAGCGGCCTCCTCTGAGGGGGTCAGTGCAGAGACGCCCTGGCAGGTGCAGGTCACGGGGAAGGCAGGAGGCTGCTGCCCTGCGGAGGGAGAGAGCCGGTGGAAGAAGCACCTGCCTAGGCACAGGTGGGCAGGGCTGCTGCCCCCAGCCAGGGCAGAGAGTGCCCTGAGAGAGATCCTCTCCCTGGGAGGGGCTCACTCCTGTGAGCCTGGGTTTGCTGACTTTGAATAGAATCTGAAAGGGACAGAGAGGCCACAAGGGCCCTATCTCCATATCTTTTTGTCTTTCACCTTTTGGGTCTGTGATGGACACCCACCTACAGCAGTCTGCTGCGGGCTTTGATCTTCTGCTTTGTAACACAGGCCTTGGCCCCAAGGACCTGGGTTTCTAGAGCTGGGTCAGAGGCTGCCATCCCATCTGCCCGGCTGGTGTGTGAGTCAGTGTTGGGATGCCTGCTTACTACCGCTTTCTCCATCAGCTTCACGCAGGTGCTGACTGTTCTACCCCAAAATACTGAAGGGAGACAGGATGTGTCCCCCACCCAAATAGGTTTCTTTGGCATGTGGATTATTTTAAGAAACAACAGACACTTGAGAAGTTCTGACAGCAGAGAAGTCAGCCTTTCGTAAGGGAAATTTACACGTAGGAAGGGTGTTTGCTTCTCTGGCCCGGGAGGAAGGTGGCAAAGTCACAGGGGAAGGTTATCCGTGAAGACAGCATTTCAATTGCATGACTGACCTGCCCTTGTTTATGGCCCCTTCCAGAAACCTCCCACAGCTGTCTCCCCACACCTGTCTTTCTGGGGTCTTTAGCTGAAGATGGAATTCAAGATGGCGGCTGAAGCCATCTTGGGATTTACTAATTTCCCCATGGTTTCACCCCCGAATACATGAGTCACACGTGTTAAATAAAGTTCTGTTGATTTTTCTCTTGTTGACCTGTCTTCTATTACAAAGGTCTCAGGTAAGAACTCAGAAGGGTAGAGGGAAAATTATTTTTCCTCCCCTGTAATTCCTGCTGAGCCAGACTGGACCTGCTGGGATGGCAGACCTTGTAGACAGGATCCTAAGAAAACTGACAGGAGGTGGTGATGGCTGTGAATTGCTTTTTGTTTTCCTCAAGATTTATTTTTATTTATTTATGCATATAAGAACTGGGGTGTGGGCCCTCCCTGGTGGCGCAGCGGGTTAAAGCACTGTACTAAGAAGCTTAAGCCACTTCCGCATGTGTTCGATCCCCGCCTGCCCCGGGGGTGACCACATGGCGCGGCAGACCTCTCCTGACCCGCCCGCTGCTCCCCTCAGCAGTGTACTTCATGGATCTGCGCCTGTTCTGCTCCCCACTCTGTCTCTGGTGAATCCTCTCACCCTCCACATCTCTGGCCTGTACCCTAGTTCTGTATGAATAAATAAATAAATCTTTAAAAAAAAAAAAAAGTACTGGGGTGTAGGCCAGAGATTGGGGTGGGAGGAGGTGAGAGGATTCACCAGAGACAGAAGAGACAGAGCGGGGAGCAGAACAGGCCGACTGACGGAAACACAGAGCAGCAGGCGGGTCAGGAGAGGTCGTCTGTGCCCTCTGGGTCAGCTCCCTGGCCCTGATGGAACTCAGGCCATACACAGCATTGAGACTTAACCCTAGACCACCAGGCTGAGAACTGTTAACCAAGTTCTTCTCTCCTGGGTCTAGTTCTAGAAAGGAAAGTAAATACTTCTTGTCCTCTCTTTTCAAGTTCAGATTGGCAGGAGAAAAAGCATTTGTCAAGCTGAGTTCTTTGCACGGTTGCTCACCCCTTCCCGCAGACTAGGCTCCCAGGGATCACCTCTCGTCAGCGTGTTATAAACTGTGCCACTTTGGCATAAGGGGGTTTGGGAACTGAGAGCAGGAACAAGCCCAGCTCTCTGACACTGCTGCGGTCTCCCAGCAAGACTAGCTTGGGAGCGGAGCCCACCCCCTCCCCCTCAGGCCGGGCAGGACACAGGCTAATTAGGCCGCTCTCAGCACCTCGGTTCTTTGCTTTTTCTAGAAGCTCAAAGTCCCTCCCTTCTCTAGTCTCTTCTCTGAAACTCTGGTTCTTTTGTTAGGGTCCCGAGTGTTAGGCAGGGCTTTGAGTTATTGACCCCTGCCCGTGGGCAGTGCTGGACATGCAGGCTGACCGCCTTCCAAATCACAGAGCCCAGCCAGAAAGTCAAACGAGGTAGAGGGAAAACTTTTTACTCTCCTCTTTCGAGGTTTCTGCCAGGACGCGACTGGCTGTTTTCCTTCCAGTGGACAGAGCCCCAGCTTTGAGCAGGAAGGGGTCCCTGTCTCTGCCTCTAGGCCACGCCTTCTCCTCCTTCCTCAGCCATGCCGGCCTCCTTACTCCCCCCTATAAGCGTGTTCCTGTACACGTGAGCTGCTCACTGCTTCTCTCCCTTAGTCCTGATCTCAGGAAAAAAAAAAAATTGGGGGTTTCATTTCCTTCCTTTCTTTTTCTTATTTTTCATAGTAGTAAAATACAATAACATGGAGTTTCCCATTTTTAAGTGTGTAATATTGGGGCTGTAAATACATGCAAAATGTAAAAATAGCGCCACTATCAACCCCAGAACTTTCACTTTGCCCAGCTGAAACTGTACCCACTAAGTGACACCTTCCTGTTCCCGGGCCCCAGCTCCAGCTCCCACTGATGCCTCCTGGAGCTGACGATGCCAGAGCCTCAGGTAAGTGGACTCAGACTGTGTGTGTGCTTCTGTATCTGGCTCATTTCACTTGGCATCTCAATCTCAAGGTTCACCTGTGTTGTAACCAGTGCCAGGGTTTCCTTTTTCAAGGCTGTATAATACTCCCTGCTCTAGGTGGACATTTGCTTAATATATTCATCTACTGATAGACACTGGGGTGTCTTCTTTTTTTTCTAATTTTATAAAACCTCTGTGCAAACAGCAACA
Source organism: Condylura cristata (assembly GCF_000260355.1). Classification (NCBI taxonomy): domain Eukaryota; kingdom Metazoa; phylum Chordata; class Mammalia; order Eulipotyphla; family Talpidae; genus Condylura; species Condylura cristata. Next base: position 14,807,718 of record NW_004567133.1, on the reverse strand, counting down.
TAACAATTATAAAGGGAATTTTAAAGGAGAAACAATCATCTACTGCGTCATCACCATCCTGGATGGATTGTTCCCTTTAGTCTGTATTTCCTACTGCTGTTAGTCCCTAGGCTGTCATTTGTGGCAGATTTATTTTTTTAATTTTAAAGAATTTTAATATAAACCTCATATAAACAACTTCAGTCCCTCAAAATACTTTCACACCCCTTTTTTTTTATTGCAGATTTTTGTGTGGTCTTATCCTTGCCTCGTCTTTTTTCCTCACGAACATATTCCCTCATTCTGGTCATTTTTGGCAAGTGAGTTTAAGCCTTTGTATCCAATTCATATACAACAACTTACAAAACATATTCCTCTGTTGGCTGTGTATCAGTTTTGCATCATTTGGAATAATGAAATTATTTTGCAATGTTTTTTCATATTCTGTTTCCCTCCCTTGGAGAGAGGCCCGGGAGTGGCCTTGTTAGGTCAAAGGGATGAATGATGTTAAGACTTTCAAAACATCTACTACTGAGATAGCCCTGCTTGAAATCCCAATTTACCATTTTGGAGGTTTGCAACAGCCTCACCATTATCTGGACTTATTTAAGTGCTTATTCTGCAATGTAAGAAAGTTACCATCATAATTTTCATTTATATTTAATCCAGCAAAATTTAAATTCCTGCATAACGTCATGCTTTCAGTTCTACTTCTCCTTTTTTGGCTTGCCTGCTTCTACCTTCTCTCACATCTCATAGACACTCAATGCTCAAACAACTTAATCGTGCTACTTTCTTCACATGCTGTAGACGTGAGTATCGACAGGCATTTTTCATGGAATCATCCCCTCTCCATCTGGTTTTCCTTAAGTTCTGCACGTGTGTGTGCTCATGCGCCCACACCCAACATCACAAATGGTTGATGCTGTCAAATCTGCCTCCAGAAAGCAGCATTGTTTTCCCTTGCCTGGGTCCCCACCAGCACCCAGCGCACCAGTGTGTTCCTGGACCCAGAGAGTGGGATTGCGCAGGAAGGTTCCTGCAGTTTCCTGGACTGGCAAGCACGGATCCATTCAGGGGATTTAGAAACCTGCAGGCTATGTGTTTGCTAACTGCGGATGCTTCCAGCTCGGGACAGCTCAGCCGGCCTGGCAATTCAGTGATTTGCATTCCATCACTCCCGCCAGGCCTCCCGCCCTCTCCCGGGGGCTGAGTTCCCTAGAACAAGTCTTCCCACGGTGGTGGCTGGTGGCCGGTGCCCTTCCGATGCATATGACTGGACTTCTGGGGCATTTTCACGCCCATCAGGGCAAAATGAACAAGTACCACTTCTCACGGAGGGGACACATACCGTCAGCGGGTCTCTGCTTCTTAGGCAGATTCGCAGTATGGGCATTGGGCCAAGAGGAAGGTGGCGGGTGGCCGAGGTCGGGAGACTGGGAAGCAGACAGGGCTGGGCAGCTCTGAGCTACTGCTGCCCCATGGCTGCGCTGTGAGAGGGCCTGAGGACACGTCTGTCGAAGGCCGTTCCAACAACTAGCTGCCCCCAAAACAGACAGTGGGTCAGCTGGTCGGAAAAGGCACACTCAGGCCGCCGGCAGCAAGGTGGCCGGAGCTGGAGGAAGGGTGTCAGGGCAGCGAGCCAGGGGAGCCGGAGAAGGGCCCACGGGCTCCTTACATGTGGGATATAAAGCAACCGAGCAAAGGGCCAGGAAAAGATGGAGCGGACCACAGACTGAGGCCTGCAGTAGGCAATAGGTCACGGGCGATGGTGGCAGAACAGCAGGACTCACACCCGAGAGGAGAAGCCAGGTACAGTTCAGAAATAAACGGCGATGTAAAAAAAGAATACTTCATCTAAAAATAGATTAAGTTAAAAGAAAGCAGTTCTAGGGCTCTCTTTCCGGGGTGACCCACGGCCACACAGTGCACATCTCACCCTCCGCCTGCCGGGGTGGGGCGCAGGCCTGGCTTCCGGCCTCTCTCCATCTTCTGAAGCACAGAGCCGCCCCCTGCCTTCCTTCTTCCAAGTTTAAGAACTGGCTGTGTGCAGGGATTCGGTGGGGCCGGACAGCTGGTCCCTCCTCACGGCTGACTGAGACCTTGGAAGGCTGCGTCCTCCGGCCTGGGTGCCCAGACCTGGTATCTGGGAGCCTGCCCTTCCAGAGCCCAAACACTCCGTCCCAGAAGACGTACCCCAAAGAGAGACGCTCCCCAGCCAGCCAGTGGGCCCACCCATCCCCTCCAGAGCCCTCTGTTCTCTGGGGGACCGTCCTGGACAGCTGGGACAGCTCCCAGAGCAAGGCAGCAGTGGCCGAGTGTGTGGGCGAAAGCCCTGGGCGCAGACAGCAGCTGGAGAGCGTTCCCTGGCCGGGCTGCCCCGCGGGTGACATGGAGGTGTTGACGGAGGGGGAAATGATCCAGGCCAGCGTGGACGTCACGAGCCCGGGGCCATTGCAAGCATGGACAAACAGCACCCCCGCCCACCTCCGCTGATTGCCAGCTCTGGTCTGTCCCAGCCAGGGATCCTGACCTTGGCAAGGAGCTGCCAGCGTGGTAGAAGGTGGACTCAGATTTGGGGGCAGCTTGCCCCTGGCTTGGGCCAAACCCCGAAGTGTAAAACAGAGAAGAGACACATGTTGTGTGTCTCCAGAAGGAATAGGCTCGTCACGGGGTCTGCTTCACACTGAGGCTGGACTTCCCCCAGGGGGAGGGTTGCAGCACCGCCTCTTCCCCTCCCCCCCCCCAGCTGGGGGCTCCCGGTTTGCAGGTGAGGCTCAAAACCTCCTTTCTTTCCAACTTCTGGGAATTTCATGCCTCTTCCTGGTGTTCTGGGGGGGCACTGGTGGAGACAGAGGGGGTCTCCTCTGCGGCTGGGTTAAAGGGGGTGCTTTCACCTCAGTGGACACTGGCAGCAGGGAGACAAACCTTAAACCTAAAGGAATGCGGTGTTAGAAAGGATCAGTTCGAGGCCTCCCCAGTTGCACAGGTGTCAAGCCTCAGTGCTGTCAAGTGATCACCGGCCCCTGCAGCACGAGTTCGATCCCCGGCCAGGGAGTGACCCACAGGGCGCAGCAGACCTCTCCTGGGTTGCTCTGCCCCCCTCAGCAGTGTGTTTCAGTGGATCCACCCGTTCTGCTCCCCACTCTGTCTCTGGGGAATCCTATCAGCCCCTCCCCCCAGTTCTTGTATGCACACATAAATAAATCTGATGGGGAAAAAATGAAAACACCTTTCTCACGGTGTGTATTTGCCTCATTTCCCTGGTGGCTGGTGCACATCTTGTCATGGGCTGTTTGCCATTCAGATGGCGCCTGGGAAGTGTTGCAGGTGTTGTACCTATCACGTCTGTTTTTTTACTACTGAATGTTGAGGGTTCTTCGTAGTCAAGCCATGAGTCCTTTGTCACCTACGCACTTTGCAGGTGCTACTTTGTCTTAGTAGGTCGTTTGCAGAGCAAAGCTTTTTCTTTCCGGTGAAGTCCAATTTGTTGATATTTCTCTTTTGAGTCTTGCTTGTGTAGCAGGACTTGCAGCTCATCACACACTGAGCGCGTGGCCTCGTAGAGGAACTTCTTCGCCTCCAGCTCTGAGCAATACCTGTCATCCCTGGTGGCAGTTTGGTTAGTTCTTTGCTTCTTGAAAGACTGATACTGGGCAGTAAAAGGCATTACCTTGCGATTTACTGATCACTGTCTGAGTTCTTCACCCTCACAGGCAATTGCAAGACCACTCAGGCTCAGAAAACAGCAATAATGGGATTCATTTAACAAACAAAGGGAAACAAAGTCACTGAGGCCTCAGTCTTTTTTTAAGATTTATTTATGCAAATTTTCAAAATCTTTTAAAAAAAGATTTATTTATTTATGCACACAGAACTGGGGTACAGGCCAGAGGCGCAGGTGAGAGGATTCACCAAGAGGCTTCCCCAGAGACAGAGTGGGGAGCAGAACATGCTGACTGATGAAGTGCTGAGGGGAGCAGGGGGCGGGTCAGGAGAGGTCTGCTGCGCCCTGGGGGTCACCTCCAGGGTGGGCATCGAACTTGCACAGAAGCGGCTGTGGCCAGATTTGCAGTGCTGCGCTCCAACCCATTGCACCTGAGACAACATCTTTCTCCAAGACCTGCAGCTGCTAAAATTAGAGATAATTAAAGACATAAGGAAAGAAGTGGGGAAAAGATTCACTTATCCCACAAACTCAGTACTCAAAATGAAACTGAAATTTAAAATGTAATCGATTGATTCAACAGCACAAGAGAAATTAATGAACTGGAGACTCTGGAAGAGAATAAAATGAGGTCTAAGGTGACTAAAAATTCTAGAAAGAGAAGAGAGAGGCCGGAGACGTGTCCAAGATGTGTCAGCAAACCCGCCAGACGCACGGGCGTGCAGCTTCCGAGCAGCAGAGCGGAGCGCAGAGGGGTGGTCCTGTCACGCGGAGCCAGAGATTGCACAGGGGCCCGAGGGAGGCCCAGGTGAGGAAGGGGCGCCCCAGGGGAGATAGGGCAAAGGATGGGCGGGGTGGGGACGCAGGAAATGTAAGGGGCTGCACAAGCAACCCCCCGAATTCAGTGTCCCCGCCAGCGTCCCCCGGGCTTCTGCGTTTTCGCCTCCTCGGCGAGTCCGGAGCCGCCATTTCTGGCCCCATCACGCCAGCTCCCAGAAGGCCGCGCCTGCGACCCCAGAGGCCCCCAGCGCCAAGCTCGGAGAAGAAAACTCAGAGGCGTTGCCGGTCGCCCAGGGGCTGAAACCTTTCCCAGCGGAGGGGAAGGCGGAGCCCCTGGCCTGGGAACCCCGCAGTGCTGTGAACCTGGGGCGTGGTGGGGCCATTTGGCCGCAGCTGCTCTGTCCAGTGTGGTGGTGGCCGGTCCCGCGCTGGCGCACCCCCGCGGGTCCGTGAGCACCTCCCGCCGCACGCCGCTGCTGTCCTGAGTGGATCTCAGCCTAGCGGCTGGGGACTGCTTGGGGGAGGCCAAGAGGCTGTTTGCGGCCCGCCCTGGTGGCGCAGCGGGTTAAAGCGCAGCACTGAGAAGCTGAAGCCGCTTCAGCGTGAGTTCGATCCCCGCCTGCCCCGGAGGTGACCACAGGGCGCGGCAGACCTCTCCTGACCGCCCGCTGCTCCCCTCAGCTGTGTACTTCGTCAGTCTGCCTGTTCTGCTCCCCACTCTGTCTCTGGTGAATCCTCTCACCCTCTGCATCTCTGGTCTGTACCCCAGTTCTGTATGAATAAATAAATAAATGTTAAAAAAATAAGATGTTGCCTCACCAAACTGCCGAGTCCAGACAGCCAGCACCTTGCACCGCCAGCACCAGGTACCCCGGCCGGCCCTGGCCAGGCGCTGTGTGATCACCGAAGGCCGTGTGCCCTCAGCTGGACGTCCACACCCCTGCCCCCACCTCGTCTTTGCTGTAAATGTCCATCTTCCTTGTGGTCAGAACTGCCCCTCCATGGTCTCGCCGTGCGCCTTCCCGGTGCTGGGGATGACCTGGCAGGCTCGTTCCTGCTGTTTGGCGCCGCAGGGACGCTGGAGCCCGGGTGGGGCTGCTTCAGCCCCGGGGACCAGGCAGGTGCCCAGGCCTTTCCAGGCCCTGCAGGACAAGCGTTCAAATGTCCCTGCAGCAGCAGCTGGGGCCTGTTACCTGGACTAGGGGAGCTGGCAAAAGGAGTGAACCTGTGACAACATGGGTGGACCTTGAGGGCATCATGCTGGCACAGGTCACACACGAATGCCTCACGCTCTCGCACATGGAATGCAGACACCAGACGTCTAGAGACAGCGGCGTGGTGGGTCACGGCGGGAGGAAGGACCCGAGGGAGGTGCTGGTCAGGGGCACAGACTCCAGTGCCCAGCGCAGTGACCACTGTCCTGACCCTGCCCCAGCCCAGAGAGGGCCGCTGGGGAGCCGCAGCTAAGCCCGCCCCTGCCCAGCCCAGGTCTGCGGGCACTGGGACCCCCGCCGCAGGGTTCAGAATCCTTCCAGAGGCAGGAAATGCTAATTAAAATCCACACCCAGGGCCCAGGCACCCGGGGCGCCCGCCATCTGAGCGGCTTAGATTCCCATGCCAGGCCTCACCCCGAGACTGTAGCTTCACTGATCCGGGAGCCCCAGGGCCTCCTGACCACGCCCAGCGCCCCAGTGTTCTGTTTGTGTGAGAAGCATGGACAATGTCTCAGCAAGTCCAAGGAGGTTCTGGGTGGTGCGTTCAGGCTTCCAACCTTGAGGGAGGGTCCACAGAGGGGACTTGCGAATGGAGGGAGCACAGGGTCCCCCAGAGGCGGGGCCCTAGAGGGAACCCCGCAATGGAGTGCAAAGCAGCTGGGCAGGGGAATCACCTCTGGCCTGGACTCAGCTGCCCTGAGTGGCTGTGGCCATTGACAAGCTGTGCAGCCTTGAGTGAGTGTGTTCCCCCCTCTGGGCCTCAATTTTTTAAAAAATCTAGGAAATGATGTCAAACTGAGGTTCTCCAACTTTACCAGGAGCCAAAATGTGTGTGTGTTGGGGGGTGGGGATTGCATTGTATTCCTCAAAAAAGACACCCTGCCACCTATGAGCCCGTGACCCCGATCTCAGAAACAGCATCTTTGCAGATGGAATCAAGGAGGCCCTGCTGGCTAAAACCATGTGAAGACAGAGGCCTCTGGAAACTGGGGTACAGCCACGGCTAAGGAGCACCCCAGCTAGCCGGGGACCAGCTGGAGGACAGGCGAGGGAGATTCTCCCCTCTCGCTGGGGACACCTTCATGCTGGACCTCTCTGTTCCACGACCAGGAAAGCAGAGCTCTCCATTGTCTGAAGTCACCACATGGGCCACGCACGAAGAGACCCAGGAATGGAAATCTCGGGGCTCGCTAAGCAGGCGGCTTCTGGGGTCCTCCCCAGAGACAATGCGCAGGCGGCTGGTGGGGGGGGCACAGGCATCCTTAGGAGAGCTGAAGGCCATGGCGGGGGGAAGGGGGCGTCTGCAGGCCACACTCAGCCCTGTGCCCAGTGGCTTCTGGCAGGCGCTGCCCCTGGCCTGCAGTGGGCCCTGCTGGCCAGCACTGCCCTCCCTGTTCCCAGGGGTCTCTGGGCGGGCAGGGAGGCGAAGTCAAGCTCAGAGAGGCCTCTGTCCACACCACAGACCCCCAAATGGGGCAAGCAGAGTGGGGTGCCCAGTGAGAAGGCTGGAGCCAGCCACCCACAGTGCTGGAATGGAAGCAGATGGGTCACCCCCGACCACCTACTGGGTGCTGACCCCACGCTCACTCCCAGGCTTCTGACTCCAGAAAAATGGGCTCCGGGGCCCTGGGGCTACAGATGTGGGAGAAGCTGGAGGCCTGACAGCAAGGGGGGACAGGGCCAGCCCTG
>NW_004567133.1:14794505-14799780 GCF_000260355.1 Condylura cristata | reverse complement strand
GTGTGCCATCACCACAGTCCAGTGCATTTCCCTCCCCCCACTGTTTCTGATCCCATTCCTCACTCCACCCCACAAAATGTCTCTGGTATGTAGCTGTTCATCATTACCATTATTTTCTCGCCTGGTCCGTCATACTGCTGCTATGAGAAAACCATCCGGTATTTTTCCTTTTCTTTCTGGCTTATCTCACTAAGCGTGATCTTTTCCAGTTCTATCCATGTTCCTGCAAAAGATATGTGTTTCTTTTTTTTTTTTTTGGTTGCTGAGTAATATTCCATTACTCAGCATTATTCCATTACTCATAAAATATTTTTAATCTAAAAAGGTGGGATTTATTCCTTTTGACAGAGAGGACGATGGGCTGGAGAAGGGAGTCACAAGGTCAAGATGACCCAACCGGGGAGATGTCTGAGTAACCAGGGGTGCCCAGACCCCAGCAACCACCCAGAGAAATATATCTGACCCCCACTTATGATAGAATAAACCGGGCTGAGAGGGGCCCCTTCCCAAGCTCACTTGGTCAGTTGGGGCCTGGACAGGGCTTGCACCAGCTGAGGTTCTGGCCTCAGAGGCTGCTAGCCTGAAGTTCCGATAATGGCCACTAGATGGCGGGGCAGCCCAGGCGACGGTGGGCCCCAAGCCCGAGGACTGGAAGATGCCTGGGCATGTTCCCGGGGGTGGGCAGCCCTGACTGACCGCCGCCTCCAGCTGCCTGGACACGCTGGGCGTCCGAGCCTGCTGTGGTGAGTCAGGCTGAGTTGCAGGCTGTGTTCCGGGTCCAGATCAAGATGTCACAGGCAGGGAGAAGGCGGCAGCAGTGGCTGGGCCCGGAGGAACAGGGACTAGGGGTGAGGAGTGGCTGGTGGGGCGCCGGGGCACAGCTTCCTCCCCTCACCCCGGCCCAGGTACAGGAACTGAGGTACGGGCCAGCGGTGGGGGGAGGGGTGAGAGGACTCCCCAGAGAAAGAGTGGGGAACAGGACAGGCAGATCCACTGAAATGCAGCCGGCGGACAGGAGCAGTCTGCTGCGCCCCGTGGGTCACTCCGCCATCAGGGATCGACCTTGAGCTGCGGTAGCTTCCCCATGCTGCCCCTCAACCCATTTCGCAGGGAGAGCCCTGCTTCTGATCATAAACGAGGATCCGTTCAAAGTGAATCCTAGACTTCCTCATTGCACATTCACAGAGAGGAACTTCTCCCATACAGCCATTGCAAAAAATACCACAGGTCTTTTTCTTCTGCATTGGCTGCTGGGGAGCTCAGAGCAAATCTAGAGCTCAGCTCTAGAAAATGTCCAGGACCCTACTGATGCCACTTGGAGCATTTTTCCATTTTTCTTTCGCTCTCTACCCCATATCCCATTATATTCTTTAAAATCTAGAACATGGGGTCACAAAATATGGGCTGTGGGCCCAAACCAGTCTACCATGCCATTCACTTACGGCTGTCGATGACGCTCTGTGCTACCGGGCAGGACTGTAGTCACAACACAGGCCAGGTGGCCATGAAACCGAAAATACACTTACCATCTGGCCCTCAAAGTCCGCCAATTCCTGACCTAGAGCAATACACATTTTTATAATCTCCGCAAACCTGTTTTGGCTTGGGGGATAAAAATCAAACAGGTGATGAATAGACAGATGAACACGCAGCTGTCGGCGACAATTCTGGGGGCAGGGCTGTCGAGAACCACGTCCCAAACCTCAGTTCTCCTGGAATTCAGAAAAGCCGAGACGCTGGGACAGAGCCAGAGGGCGGGGAGCGAGGGCAGCACCGGAGACCTGGCTTGTGCTGGAGGAGCAGCCATCACGGCAGCCAGAAGGCCCAGCAAGCGATGCGCTGGCCACAGGGGCTGGTGGGAAGTCACACGTGCTGCTCAGGTATCCCGAGGACAGCCCCAAGAAGCAGGCTGCGAAACGCACACAGGGTCAGAGTAGCTCACCGAACACCCCAGAAGCGGCAGCGGCAGAGCTGGGATTTGGACCGGCTGTGGGCATCAGGTTCCAGGCTCTTCACATTGACTCCACCTGGCATGTGAACATAGAGGCAGAAATGAAAGGCCGGAGGGGCACACCCGCTCTCCTGATCTGTGTTACGCGCTTTCTAATTACCATGATGTTCCAAGTCATCTGCAGAGGATATTGTGCTAACCTCCCCCCAGAAAAAAGTAAAAACGCAATGCCCCTCCCCATCCCCGGCTATGCCTTAAAATCAAGACTGTTGCAAAGGCCTGTCATGGAGAGCTGGTCTCTGCGTGACAGGAAGATGATGTCCCCCAGGACCCCAGGACTTCAAGGCCTCCTTCCCCATGTAGGTCACCTGGGGATAGCACCTGGTGGTGCCACCAGCTGCCAGGGCACCCTGGGGAGCTCAGACCCCAGCTCTGGCTGCTTTTCCGGGTGTCCTGGCTGCTGTCAGCCTCCAGGAGAACCAGCTCCCACCCACAGAGCCCTGGAGGCTGAGTGCTTTGTGGTAGCTGGCAGCCACCTGCACCAACAGGGAGACAGGAGAGGACTCAGAAATGGAGAGGGGACAGGAAGGGTCTGTGGGTGTTGGGTAGGCCAACGGGCCCCCTCCTCCAGGAAGTCTTCCTGAGCCTCTCCAGATCTGAGCATCACTGACACAGCAGAGAACAAGGGCTCGGGAGAAAGCAGACAGAGGGAGAAGAGGGGACAGCCCCCCCTGGACCCCAGCTCCTGGTCCAGGGACAGGTCTTCTCTTGTCACGTCCACCACATGTGAAGTGGGGATTTGTCTTGCACATGGGGAAACTGAGGCTCAGAGAGTCACACATACAACCAGGCCTGCCTGACTAAAACTCACGTTTGTGGCTGAAGGGAGCAGCTGGAGAAAGCAGAGAGTCCCTGTGCAATTCAGACCCCAAAACAGTGCCCTGTAGGACCAGGTGAGCCCCAGAAGTTCTGGGACTCAAAGCTCTTAATGCACAAGGAAAGATGACACTGGGGGTTGGGCTGCCCCGTAGACCAGGTTGGGCCCAAGGTGTGGGGGTGGGAGAGGGCTGGGGGTGAGAGCAGGGGTCCCACCCGGCAGCACCTCTGCAGAGCCTGAAGCCCTGGGACATCTCCCACACCCCATCTATCTCCAGGCTACCCCCTCTGTGGGTCCTAAACCCCACAGGGTCCTGCAGAACATGTATAATCAGTGGAGGCAGTATCACCCCCAATTGCAAAAATTGGCCCTTCAGGGTTTGGGCTAAAATATACTCTTTTGGGGACTCTGGTGGCCTAGGGGTTAAATCTCAGCACTATGGCTTGAGTTCGATGCCCTACCAGAGAGCTGACTCTCAGGGCACAGCAGACCTCTCCTCCCCTCTGTTCCCCTCAGCCATGGATTTCAGTCATCCGCCTGTCCTGCTCCCAACTGTCTCTGGTGAGTCCTCTCATCCCCTACCCCTCTGGCCTGTACCCTGTTCTTGAATGCACAAATAAATAAATCTTTAAAACAAGAGAGCAAGGAATAGAGCACAATTAAATTCCACAGAGGCGGATTAGGGGAAAAGTTCTAAAAAGACTCCTGAGGGCACCACAGAAAACTAACAGGAAAAACAGATGCCTTAGGGGAGCCCGAAGAGGGGACGAGGGTGAGATGGCTGACTCCTGCCTTCCCCCCCTTAGCCCCATTCAAACCCAGAAACAATATCAGTATAGAGTTTTCCTGCTTTAAAAGGTAATGATGGCCCTCCCTGGTGGCGCAGCAGGTTAAAGCGCAGCACTGAGAAGCTGAAGCCGCTTCCGCATGAGTTCGATCCCCGCCTGCCCCGGAGGTGACCACAGGGAGAAGCAGACCTCTCCTGACCCGCCCGCTGCTCCCCTCAGCAGTGTACTTCATCGATCGGTCTGTTCTGCTCCCCACTCTGTCCCTGGTGAAGGCTCTCACTCTCCGCATCTCTGGCCTGTACCCCAGTTCTGTATAAATAAATAAATAAATCTTAAAAAAAAAAAAAGGTAATGATAAATCTGGGATGCATTCATGACCCAGCACCCAAACTTCCGGCAGGGTCCCCCCAACTCCCGGAAGAAGACGGCCTCCCGAGTTCTGCACTCAGACCACCGGGGACCCCATCATAGTCCTCCTGTCTGCGCCTGGGGCCTTGGACAAGTCACGTGACCGTTGTCTCCGTCTCATCAGCCAAGTGGTCCGACAGCAGTAAGGAGAGGTACCCAGGAGACCCAGGAGATGAGCCCACTCGTGACAAACACGCCACAGACAGCCGCCCTCACAGCCCGTCCCAGGGGCAGCTGGCCTGCGACTCCAGGGCCCCGAGGTGCCACCACACCACAGCTGCCCCGGGGACATGGCTGCGAACCTACCACGAGCCCCCGGTGACTAGAAGACACTTCCTGCTTTCCGGGGCGCTCACACGTGCACAAGCGTGCACGAGAATTCCAGGCCCTTCTCAAGCTTCATCTGAGGTTCCTGAACCTTAGCATGCTGCTAAGTGCACAGCAGATGGTTACAAGAGCCTGGAAAATTCTGGCTTTCTTGCTGTTGGGGTTACCTGTCTACCCCTCTGCTCCTGCCCCAAGACCTGACTCCTGTGCACAGCAAATGCCGTTGCCGGGTGAAGCAGCCACCCAGGGTGGCTCACCCTCCCCGCCCAGCCCTGTCTGTGTCCCCTTATTTCCTCATAGGATGGACACTTCAGTGTAGGTACCCCTGCCTGGGCAAGACAGCCGCAGGTCCAAAGCTTTTTGGAAGGACCCTAGGTACCTCCCAGACCCCAAATCAGAAAGGGCCGGGGAACAAGACTATCTCCCTCCATCTTCAAGGGTGAAATGTGTTGTTTCCTCCCTAGGAGGTAACAATCCTTCTCTCCTGGACAATCACTTCCAAATGATGGATTTGGAACCCCCTAGCCATCTGTTCTTGATTCTGGAGGAGCTGTCTGGCTAAGCTCAACACTGCAGTGTGACCTCCACCTTCCCTTCCTTCCGCCGCCTCTCCCAGCAAGCCGGCTGCTGGGAGAAAACACTTGGCAGGCAACTCAGTCACCCCAAAGGGACCATCGCGCTCACCTGTAAGTTTGGAGGATCATGGTGCTCACGGGTCGTCTGAGCGGGAAGCACAACGGGCTGTGGCATCAGGTCCGTTCTGCTGGACTGAGGCCTGTGGGGAGGGGCAGATGAAGAAGGGGCTACAGGAAGCAGGGGAGGGAGATGCAGAGCCCCAGGGGGTGACTGGCTGGGCACACAAGGAGGGACTGGTCATTCAAGAGGTAGCCCAGAGACCTCCCTGGTGGCGCAAGGGGTTAAAGC
>NW_004567133.1:14790266-14794245 GCF_000260355.1 Condylura cristata | reverse complement strand
AAGTAGCACAAAGTTCAGGGGCTAGAAGACAAGACTATCTCCCTCCATCTTCAAGGGTGAAATGTGATGCTTTCACCCCAAGGAGCTAACAACCCTTCTCTCCTGGACAATCATTTCCAAATGAATGAATGAAGAAACACACCTAAGGGGGTGCTACATAGTCACCAAAGCACATTTCCTTTTCCTCCTAAACACAGGGCTAAAACTATACTTCCCAGCCTCCCTTGCAGCTTGATAGGTCATGTGGTAAGCTATGGCCAATGGGCGGGAGTGGCACAGAGGATTTAAGGACCTGGCCCATGAAACCCTGCATAATTTTTTCCTCCCTCTGGGCAGACACACAGGTGGATGGAGCCTGGGTCCCTGAATGACTGTGTGGAGCAGAGCCACTATGAACTGTAACATAACTGTGGAGTAAACTTTCACAACAAAGCAAACTTTTATTACATCAGTCAGTGCACCCTGGCTAATCTCTTGGACACTGCTAAAACAAGGATGGCCCAGGGGATAGATTTCCAGGGCCACCCTGCCTCAGTTTATCCCATGTAAGACACTAATACCATCATAGCAAGGAGGCAGACCTCAGCCTCCTTGCCCTAGAATATGAGGCAGCTGATGGTAGCCTGTGCACCCACACCACAGTGGGATGCTCTCTGGGGTCCCTACTAGAGCAAAGTATCTCCATTCAAACTCAGGGCCTGGGGGAACCTCAGCTGGGAAGAGATAGACAGCTCACCACATCAAGTCCACCTCAAACCAGCCTTTGCCCAACTGGGGTCCAGGCCACTGGGACATCCAGGTCGCATCCAAGCCAGGCCATGCAAGATTCCTGGTGCTGAGAGCTGTCTTGATGCAGACCTCAAGGTGCCATCAGACTTTCTGGTTGACTCTCAACATGGCTTCAACCTCGCTGTCCTTAGCCAGAGTACACAAGAAGTGGGAGCACCCAGAGAGGTTACTTCCCCTCTCCAAGTAACTGAGAGCCGACTTAGGGATTCAGCAGGAAGAAGAAAGCAGCCCCAAGGTTAATGGGACAAGTGCATTTGGGGTTTTCCAGATGGGGAAGATGCACCCAGCACCCACGTGGGGTGGGCTTGAGGGGCACACGTGAGCACCCGTGTTTCATTCGAAGGGGTGTCCTCGTATTGGCCTGCCCTGCTCACCTGTATGCTAAACATGCAGCTGGTCTTGGCACACAGCTTGGGCTCAGTCAGTGCTGGGAGCTTCTAACCTGAGACCTGAGTCCTAGTACCTAAAGCACGTGGGTAGCTCACCTTGCAGGGACAGAGACACTCTGCGATCCAGAACCCTGAGAAGGAGCGATTCTTCAGGCTTACCCAGCGGCCCAAGGTCATTGTCCCATGGGCTCTTAGAAGCAGAAGCAAGGTCAGATCACAGAACTGAAAGAGGCCGCTCTTCAGGGCCGTGAGCAGGAAGCCGGAAAAGGATTCTCCCCTGGAATGTGGCCTTGCCTTGAGCCAGGTGAATCCCATTTCCGACTCCTGGTTTCCAGAAGTGAAAGACAAGTTGGTGTTGTTTTAAGCCATCCAGCTCGTGGCCACTTGGGACAGCAGCCCGAGGCAACTCAGTCACCCGTCTTCACCCTACTCCTTCTCGGCCCTGGCCGGCCCCAAGCACACAACAGCCGTCGCAGCCTCAGTCTGCGCAGGCTGAGTTCGGGCTCTCTCTGGCCACAGGGCCCATCACTGGTGTGTCTCTTTAAGGGAATACATGGCCCGGGCTCCCCGATGGTGGCCCAACGGTTAAAGCCCAGCACTGTGAGGCTAGCTGCAAATACTGCAGCACGAGTTCGATCCCCAGCCAGGGAGTGGCCCACAGGGCGCAGCAGCCCTCTCCTGGCCCGCCGCTGCTCCCCTCAGCTGTGTGTTTCAGTCGGTCAACCTGTCCTGCTCCCCACCTTGTCTCTGGTGAGCCCTCTCACCCCCTCCCCCACCCTGCACTTCTGGCCTGTACCCCAGCTCTTGTCTGCATAAAGAAATAAATAAAGAAAAGAATACATGGCTTGATCTCAGCACCAAGTCGGAGAGCGAGAAAAGATGGATCTGACTGGGGAGGGAGAAAACGAAGAGGTTTCAGAGGCCAGACGGACAAAGCAGCCTACACGGCGGGACCAGGCACTTTTTCCCGCTCGCTGTCGGGTGGGATTCTGGGTCCAGTGTGGTCAGAGCTTCAGGGTTTTTCAACAGGAAGTAGGAATCTGGGTTTTACCCAACATGTTATGATTTTAAAGTTTGACAATAAAAATTTTTCCATGCGAAGGCGGCCAAGCCAAGCACATCTGTGGGCCGGGCTTGGCCGGGGCTGTGCCGTAGTCTCCGGTTCACAGAGCTGCGAACACCACGGGGGGGGGGGTGCTGGAGGCGGGGGGCCGTGCAGGTGTCTGGGGCTGACCTGGAGCCTCGTTCCCCTCAGGAGCCCCTGGGACTTCTCCACAGCTCTGGGGAGCCATTCGCAGCTCCGTGGGGCTGACAGGAAGGGAGAGCCAGAAGAACGGGTGTGGGTGCCCAGCACCCAGCCCAGCCGCCCCCCCCGCAGACGGGCTCCCCGCAGGGGCGCCCAGGAGCTCCCGCGCCCACCTGGCACCCTGCGAGCCTCACCCGTCTCCTCGCTTGTCTCTCCCATGAGAACGTGGCCCCATGAGAATGTCTCGTGCCCTGAGCTGTCCTGTGGAGGCAGGCGCGGTGTGGGGGTTTGGCCAGCAGCTGCTGAGTAACTGGAGGGGGGTCCCGGGCCATACAGGATCCGGGCTTCACTCTGCTGGAGTCTCCAGGTCTCGCTCGCAGGAACCCCGGAGCCCAGCTTCCTGCGTCTTTGAGAGACAGAGCGGGCTTCTGAGGGTGTGTGTGAGTGCATGTGCGGGCGTGTCCGTGCATGCATGGGGGTGGGGGTGTGCACGCATAACTGTGTGGGTGTGCATGTGGGGGCATGTGTGTACGTGTGTGGGGGCGTATCTGTGCATGAGTGTGTCCATGCATGTATGAGGGTGTGTGCGTGCATGTGTGCGTGCATGTGTGTGTGCATGTGTGTGTGCGTGTGTTCAGGTGTGTGTGCAGGTGTGTGTATGTGCGTGCACGTGTGTGTGTGTGTGTGCATGTGTGGGGGGTGCACATGGCCCCCCCTCCAGCTTTTCACAGACGGCTGCAGGCGCCCTGTGTCCCACTTCGCTCACGCAGTGGTGCGGGCGGCGTTTTTTTCTGGTCTCCATCAGAGGTGGAGGGGTAGTTTTCTCAGACACAGCCGTGAGGGGGTGCTGGGAGGCGTCCCCCTACACTGGGGCCCTTAGCAGTCAGAGACCACGCGTCCCACGCCAGCAGGGCCAGCGGTGCTGCGGGCCACGAGTGCTCTGGGGTGGCCTGTCCCCATCCACAGGGGAGGGCGCCGAGGGTGGCCTCCCCACGCCAGCCTTAGACCTGCAGCCCCGAGCAGACCCAGCTCCACCGTCTGGAGCCTGCGAGCCTCGGGTTCCTTATCTCATGGATTCACACACAGGACTGTGGAAGGACCCTGGGCCCAAGGCCTGAGCAGGCTTTGGAAAGTTCCAGAGTCCAGTGTTATCACCACTGTGGGTAGTCAGACCTGAAGTCTCGAAGGATGAACATTTCTGGGCTTAGGCAGCTTTGGGAAGAGTGGCAGAAACGTCTGCAGGGAGGTGGAGGCTATTAGTACTGTGCATTTAGCAAACAGCTGGGGGTTCAGGTGCCCAGGGGGTTCTGGAAATGACTTGTGGTCTCTGCGATCAGGCAGCTGGGACTTTATGAGGAAGAGGCACTCCCAGAGCAGAGCTGGGAGCAGAAACTGTCTATGCAGCAAAAATCCCAGCCAGGGCACCATGGACTTAGGCTGGCGGGGAGAGGACCCCAGGGATGGGGGCATCGCCCCCGGCTCACAGCTCAGGTGCCCTGGTCTGGCTCCCCAGGAGTGAGGCTGCAGCAGCTGCTTTGACCCTTGCAGGGATCGG
>NW_004567133.1:14767957-14790166 GCF_000260355.1 Condylura cristata | reverse complement strand
GGGTGGGGGGAGGGGGGTCCCAGACCGCATCTGAGCAGTGTGAAGGGGCTGACAGAAAACTTAAGCAAAGTTAAGGGGCTTCAATGGACACTCTCAGTCCCAGGCTGGCTAAGCAGCCTGAAAAGAACCCACTGAGGAAAACGCACACACCCTCTGCTGGGGGAATTTACCCTCAGGAGAATTTACCCTCCTATCAGAAGATGTAAAAGAGCAAAAACAGGGGAAACTCCAGAGATCTTTACCATGGAAGCAGCAAAATTAATCCCAAAGATGGGCATGTTCACGATACATGGAGCACATTTTTATTTTTGAAGATAGGACGAAAATATCTCGTTATCTACTTGGTGACTGAAGACGTGCCTGAGAGAAATCAACAATTGTGACTGGGGAGGCCCTGGGGAAAGGGGGACCTGGGGGAGGGGCTTGGCTCCAAAGCTGTGCTAACCAGACTTTCTGCAATGATGAAAAATCCTTGAAAAGAGGCTGGTGTGAGGGGTGGGGGTGACTTAAGGAAACCTGAAGCAAGCCAGGGAGGGAGCTGGGGGAATGTCTGGGAAAAAATGCTCCAGGCAAAGGGGAGCACGGTCAAAGGCCCTGGGGCAGCAGTGTGGTTGATGAGGACCCCTGGTAGCACAGCGGGTTAAAGCACAGCACTGAGAAGCTAAAGCCGCTTCCGCATGAGTTCGATTCCCGCCTGCCCCGGAGGAGTCCACATGGCGTGGCAGACCTCTCCTGACCCGCCCACTGCTCCCCTCAGCAGTGTACTTCGTCGATCTGCCTGCTCTGTCTCTGGTGAAGCCTCTCGCCGCCCCTGAGACTTTGGCCTGTACCCCAGTTCTGTATACACAAATAAATAAATCTTAAAAAAAAAAAAGGGAGGACCTCAGCATGCCCAGAGAGCAGTGACCCTGGCAAAGAGTCAGAGAGACAGGGGCCGGGGAGAGGGGCAGGCAGGGCAGAAGACCTGCGGGCCAGTCGGGGCACCGGCCCCCCCCCCCACCCCAGCAGGTGATGGAGCCACAGGACAGCGTGAGAGGAGGAAGGGACGCGATCCTTCAGGGGCTGTGGGCGTTAGACTTACCAGCTGGGAAGGACATGGTAAGGAGACCGAGCAGGAGCTGGGAGCCACTAGGCGCCGCTCTTGGGGATGCCAGTGGGAACTGAGTCTGTTCCCAGGAAGCAACGGAAGAATGACTGAGAGCTTCAGTGAAAGTGACCTGGAGAAGCCCGGCTACTTGGGGAGAATCGAGGCAGTTTCCCTGAGGAGAGGACCCCTACTAAGAACAGATTTAGGGTCACAGTCTGTGATTAAGTCCCCTGCTGGCAGAGGGGGTTGAGTCTCAGCACCATGGAGCTGTGACTGCAGCCACTGCAGCACGAGTTCGATCCCCGGCCAAGGAGTGACCCACATGGTGCAGCAGACCCCTCCTGTCTCCCCACTGCTCTCCTCAAAAGTGCACTTCAGTTGATCTGCCTGTTCTGTTCCCCACCCTGTGTCTGGGGAATCCTTTCACCCCTCTCACCTTTGGCTTACACCCAGCTCTTGTATGCATAAATAAATAAAATAAATATTTTTTAAAAAAAGAGTCACAGAATGATTTCAGTTCTTTGAGACTGTTTAAGGCTAGCTTTAAGATTCTGAGTATTGTCAATTTTGTTTCATATCTGCCTTTGAAAAACTATGTATTCTGTCTGTGTAAAGTGTCTAATAAGGTAAATTAACGATTGTTAATTGCAAAAAAAAGTCACAGATCCTCAGACAGTAAGTATCAGCATGCGCAAAGGTCCTGTGGCAGGAGGGAGTCGAGTCTACAGTGAGACCAGCCCACTCCAACAGCCCCACAGAGGAGCCCCGCGTCTCCCTGGCTGGGAAAGAAGAATCCATCAGGTCTTCCATCGGGTCCTCCTGGGTGTGGATAGTCTAAGCAGCTTTCTTGGCATCACAATCAACAGCACTGGCACTCGGGGCAGGTGGGACTGTCCAGCTGCAACCCAGGTGCAAGACACTGCAGACAAAGGTGAGGGGGCAGCACCGGTCAGCTGAGAGCAGAGGGCCTGGTGAGGTCCAGGCGCCCCAGTCAGTAAAGAGAGATGTTTTCTCCTGAGAAACAGCATCCCAGGGTGTTGCCCAGCCTCTCCCTCCACAGCCCCGAGCTCATGCAGCTGGTTTGCTCTCTACCCCAGCCAGTTGGGTCTGGGTGGCAGGGTCCCAGCCTGCCCCGTACCCCCACCCCCAGCAGCAGGGGACCCAGGCCCATTGGAATGCTAATCCAGCTCTCAGCAGAGGGTCCCTGTCTGCTGGAGAACAAAGCTTGTCTTTATACCACCAGGCCCTTCAGCTTCCAGTCTCCCCTAGGAGAGGGCTGGGGCCCCGTGGGAACCGCAGGCTCCCCCACTTAATGGCTTCCCTGGCAGGTGTCCCCAGACCTGTCAATGTCACAGGGATAAGACAAGGCTTCACTACCCCTTCTCCATGGGGGTCCCAGAAGCATCAAGACCACCCAGCCCCACCTCAGTGATGGAGGCTGAGAGTAGAAAATTCAAGACGAGGCATCACAAGTCCAGAAACTGGAGGTGGGGTAGAGATGATGAACAAGTCGGCGAGCCGCCAGAGAAGTCAGAGGCGGGGTACGGAGGTAGAGGGCTTGCAGAGACACCCTCGTCCTTACACACCCACCTAGTCTCACCTAAAGCCACTAATCTAGCAGAGATAGTGATCAGATAACAGTTCCACAGAGGAAGGAGTCCCTCCACAAAAGAACCATCAGAACAGTTTCTTCCTCATCTGTGTCTTCTTCTTGACTTTGTGTCTTGGTTTTCAGATGAGCAACAGGAAAATGGTCTTGCAGCTCTCTGCTGTCTGCAGGCCAGTCCCCCAGCTGCCCAGCGTCCAGCTCCAGCCGCCAGTCTTGGGAGATGGTGGAGGAAGACCCACCCCCACCTGCCTCCACACACCCACCCACCCGCCTCCCTTGCAGGCTCCTGGCCTCAGCCTGCACCCAAAGCCTCAGGCCAGGAGCTCCCAGCAGCCCCACACTCCCCCGGCACATGGCCCCAGCGCTGGGGTCTCCCTGCCTTGCCCTGGGCTGCCTCTGCCTTGAATGCCCCACCCACCTTGAGCTCAGCAAGATGAGAGCTCAGCTGCCTGCCCCTCCCACCAGCCCCTGTCCCCCCTGGGTGCTGCCCGTGAGTGGGGCCGCAGGGACCAGGGGGGCCCTTAGTTCTGCCTTCACTTCCACAAGCCACCCGCTGACAGCCCACTGCCACCATCACAGCTGGCCCAACCACGCATCCTCACAGACCTCTGGCCCCCCCAGTTTGGAGCAGCCACCCTGCTCCAGAAGGGCTCAGTTCCAAACCTGCAGATGGTGGCTGCCTTCCCCACCACACCGGAGTCGCCGGGCTCAGACTCGCGCAGTGAGGGCCGCCAGCAGGCGTAAGAGCCCGGCCTCTAGAGAGCACTACCTCTATGCGTGTGTGTGCTCACGGCTGGCACCGAAGAAAGGCTATGACTTGGCTTCCAGACCACATCTGGGGGTGCTGTGTCTCCTCCCTGTCCCAACCCTCCTGGGTGATGCTCTTGACCACCCCAGACGCTGCCCCCCACATCAAAACCCAGGGATCCCCTCTGAAGAAGGTCAGGCTGGGCAATTTGCTCTCCATTGAGTCCAGACCTGGTTTTGTTTCCACTGAAACGCCAATCTTGTCTCCCCCCGCCAGTAGTGAGGAGGGGGAGAAGCATTCTAGGCTGAAGCCCACAGGGCCGGTCCCCCGGCAACCAAACAGGCCCTCGGCCTTCCCAGGGCCAACAAGCTTCGAGGCGTGGGCTGTAGCCGCCCCGAAAAGCGGTTTTCAGTAATTCACCGCAGCCGACCACTCTCCTAGCAGCGCTCACTGGCGGAACAATTAACTGCCTTTCAGCACTGGAAACGCAGGATAGCTGCCCGGTGCCCTCCGGGGCTGCGGCCGCCAGCCTCTGGGCGGGGACACAGGCCTGCCTTCGTGATCCTGCTCAGGGGCTCGGAGCGCACCCTGGGAGCCGGCGCAGGCCCGGACCCCCCTGGCGGCTTGCTAGGATGCTGTGAGTTTCAGCGGCACATTCACTAGGACACAGACCACAGACAAATGCTTCCTGGCGGAGGGCGAAACTTGTGCGGAGAACCTGGGAGCGGTTGAGAAATCTCCGGGACAGGCCAGGAGGCTGGGCTGTGTGTTGCACGCACGGCCTGTCCCTTGCTCAGACCCAGCCTGCTCTGGTGCCCAAGGCTGGACACGCCCTCGCTGGGAGTCTCTCCTTTCTAGGCTCCGCAACCAGACACAGGGGCAGTGCACAGCCTGCCCGACGGCACGTGGCAGCCTGCCAGCAGCACCGGCCACCACGGATCCGGGCAAGGAGAGGGGTTTCAGGGACCTCGGCCAGGAAGACGGTGGCCTGGGGCTGGAGCGGCCACTTAGCTCAGAGTCGCGGTCTGAGCCACACTCAGCTTCCCGACTGACCCCGTCCGGGGGCCATGGTGGCTCCGGGTAGTGTCTCCTCCTGGCTGCTTGGGTTACGTCTCCATCTTCTGGATCGGGGAAGCGCTGGGTGGGGATGGCGCCGGGGGGGCTGCCAACGTGAGCAGGAGGCCCCTGGGAGCGCCCCCACTCCTGCAGATGTTTCTTTCGGGGTGCTGCAGGACAGGGGAGGGGAGCTGGCAGGAGCGGCCAGGCGACCTCCCTGCTAACAGCAGAAGAGGGCAGATGCCTCCGTGTCCGTTAAGGGGGTGATCAAGCCAGCGGGGAGGGCCCCCTTCCAGCTCCCAGCCGACCTCCCTGGGCCTCGTGCGCCCTCTGGATGCTGCGGTCTGGTGCCCGGTGCTCGCTCCGCAGGGGCTCATCCTGCCCCTTCGCCTTGGTCCTTGGCTCCCCCCCTGAAAGGCGGCGCCCCTGGAGCCTCAGGGCCTTTGCACCCCGCTTCCTGTCACTCTCGGAGAGGCCCCGCTGACCATTCAGCCCAGGCCCCTTGCCCTCCTGGGGCTCTTTGTGTTCACCCCCACGTGTTGGTCGTTTCTCTCCCCCTCCCCACAGGGCTTCGGGGTACAGGGAAAGCCCTGCCTGGGTCCTCCCTAGACCTCAGGGCCCCACGGGCCTGCAGTGTTTGTGGTTGGCATGAAAAACGCAGTCCTGCAGTGCCCCAAGTCCTCCCACCCCGGTGCGTGACAGGAGCTGGGAAGCCCCAGGGAGTCCCCGAGAGCTGTCTGGGAGCTAGAGCAGGCGCTGAGCCTCGTCCGCATATGTTTTGGGGAAACTGAGACCCCAGCGGGTGACAGGAACCAGGGCTCACTGCAGCCACCAGCCAGGGCCCGTGTGGAGGCTGCCAGGCTGTTCTCTAGTCTAATGATAACGTCCAGGTGGGGTATACCTGTATTTACAGCTGGGGAAACTGAGGCTCGGCAGGCGCCTGCACCCAAGTCACACCCACAAAGCTGGATCGGACGCCGGTTCTGACTCAGAGCCGCTTGGGAAGGCGAGAAAGCCCGAGTTCGGCCACGTGTGGAAGATGACACAGAGGGGTGAGGGTGGGGTGCAGACGCCCCAACTCGGGGACTTGAGAACACGAGGCAGAGCGAACCCTGGGACAGGAAAGCCTCAGACTGCGCTGCTGTTCACATGGGGTGTCCAGAACGGGCAGCCCTAGGGGCAGAAATAGGCCTGGCCCAGGGTTGGGGTGACAGCGAGTGGGTGTAAAGTTTCTTTGGGGGCGACAGAAGCATCACATTGACTGGGATGACTGTTGTGCGGTTCCAGGGACCCCAAGAGCCACCATGGTCCCCTCTGAGTGGGTGGGATGGATGCGAAGCAGATTATCTCTCCATAAGGCTATTTTTTTGAAAGATGAAAAACTTGCTCAGATCTATGGGGAGTACCGGGGCTGGTCTCTCTCCGGCCCCCACTGAGAGCGGCTTGCTGAGGGGTGTCCACAGGCTGCCGGGGAGTGAGGAGTGAGCGCCAGCCTCGGGCCCCACCTGCTGGGCTCTCCCCCGGAGGTGCAGGCACTTCATCCAAAGCAAACATGATTTCCAGCCAGGGCTGTGGAATGGGGTTCAGAGTCCCAGCTCTCTCTAGGTGATGACCTCAGGCAAATCTGCTTGGAGCCACAGTTTCCTCCTTGATTTGAAAAATGGAGCAAAATAACAGTCCCTTCCTAATGGGGTGATGATGAGAATTAGATTAAATAACCCACATGAAGTGCCTGGCACAGCTAATGGCCCTCGGCAAATTCTTCTAAAATGACAGCAATAAGAATTAACTGTCTTTATTTCATTGTTTAGGAAAATGGCTGTTTTTCGATCAAGAAAAAGCAATCTCTTTCTCTTCCTGCTCCACGCCCAGCTGTAGGGGAACCCAGCTCAGGCAGCAGCCTTGCAGACAAATCAGGGAGCCCGAGACTACTGGCCCTCAAAACGGCCAGGCTGAGGAGTCATCGGATGGAAGCTGAATTCCCTACCAAAGCCGGGAGTGTTGGGGGGCCCATCTCCAGGAGGACAGCCCTGGGAAAGGACAGGGCTGGCCCTGCAGAAACCCCCAGGGGAACCTCTAGACAGAGCAGCTGGCTCACCTGACAGTGGCCGTTTTTAGCAATGCTGGCAGGGACCCGCTGGGAGGAGGGGGAGGTGCAGGCTCCATACCTGGCCTGAACCTGCCGGGCACACACACTGCAGAGGCAGCTTATGGATGTGGTTCATCAGTTTTCTTTGAAGTAAATCTCCCGTTTTGAACTGAGTCCTGTCCCTGCCCCTGTGACCCTGTGACCCTGAAGAAGTGTGGGCCATTTCTAAACCCGGGAAAACACCATCTAGCTGAGCGAAGATGACCGAGGAGGCCAGAGCCAGCCTCTTCCCTGCCCGGCTGGGCTTCCCAGCGCCTTCACGTCACGCGGAGCAGGGCAGCCTTAATGAAGACGCTTGGACAGAAAGAATGTGGTGGGAGCCCAGCAAGAATGACAGAGCACTGACTTCAAGGCCTTCTCATTTCACAGGCCACCCGGAGGTACTTGGTACGCGCCACCCACACACGTGACAGGGAACGGAGGCCCGGCAGCCAACCGACTTGCTCAGCCAAAGGGCTGGAAGGTCACTGTCAGAGTCGCCAGGCTCAGCAGGAGCTCGAGAGCCCAACGGGGCTCAACCAAAGACACGAGGCCCAGAGAGGGCATGCGGCTGGAGGGGCGGCCCAGCCGGACAGCAGAGCTGGGGCCAGAATCCAGCCCAAGGCTCTTCCTCAGCTCCTTGCCTGGGGGAACGGAGCCCATGTCCGAGTCTGCCAGGTGTGTTGGGGGCCGGGGAAGGTGGCAATGGCCCACATTTGCACAGGGATGTAAAGAAAGGTGCATGGAGGGGAAAGGCAAACTACCAGGGCACCCAAGCCCGCCAGAGGCCAGCAGGGCAGGAGCGGGAGGGACAGAAGTGTCCCAACGGTGACCTCCCTAGAGGTCACTGCTCCCCTCCCCCGGGTCTCCAGCCCCAGGCAGAGAAATGCTAATGGTGCCGCCTCTTCCAGAATAGCAATGTCAGCCTGACCTCCAGGAGGTGACACCAGGCCCAGTGACTTCAAATTCCTGATGAGGAGCCCAGGGAACAATAGCCTTGCTGCCCCTCAGAGGGGACGCTCCCTGGGCCTTTCAGGCAGGCTCCATCTGCCCCTTAAGGACAAAGCCTTTATTCGTGAACAAATGTATTTGCAATAAAAAAGGAAGACGAATCCAGGGAGCTGGCTAGATCTGAGCTGAGGCCCAGTGCCTGGCCAGGAGGCCTGGGAAAGGGGCCAGTGGGAGAGTCTCAGGATGTCTCCGTCACAAAGGGGGGCTCAGCCGGGGAAGGGAAGGACAGAGGTCTCCGGGAAAAGCCCCCTCCCAGCAGAGACGGAGACAAGGGCCGCCTCAACGGACGTGCAGTGTCTTCCAGACTGTCCTCACGGTGACGTCCAGAGAACGACAAGTCACTAAGTATGGACAAGCTGGGGGTGACAGACAGGGAAAGATGGGACAAGCCCTCCCTCCAGGTAAGGGAAGACCCCTTGAGGCTATTGAGTTGCTGAAGCTTCCACAGTCAAGAGAGCACCCCTCCGCCCTCAGCCATGATGGGGCCCGAAGGGGCCGGGCGCCCAATCAGGTCAAAACAAAGATGAGAACTTCTCCAACGCTCAACCCAAGATGACGTCTCTCTGCTGCAGGGCCGTAACTCTAACTTGGGGGTCCTGGAGCCCAGCAGCCACTGGAAGAGGGTGCAGGCTCACAGGACCTGAGCCATGGGGTACAAGCCCAGACCAGGTGTCCTGCCTCCAACCCTCTGGCTCCTTCAGAATGGACACTTGGAGCCCAGGAGGCTGACCAGGAGCTGAAGCGGAGAGCACCATGACTTGGTGCCTGCACCCACAAAGCAGTGCTGGTGCACGGACCAGCTGGGGGAGACAGAGATCCATCCACTAGGTCACAGAAGGGTCCAGTGGCTGGGTGGCGAATGCCCGGTATCTCCAAGTGGTTAAACAACTGAAATAGCAAGTGAGTCTACTTGATAAATGTGACAAGTTTCCGTTCGCTTCTCCTTGTGTAAAAGGCCTGGAAGTCTGGGTGAGTCACGCGGCTATACAGTGTATCAAAGATATATGAGGGGGTCCTCCCTGCTGGTGCAGGGGGTTAAAGCACAGCACTCTGAAGCAGTCTGCAGCCACTGCAGCACGAGTTCAATCCCCGGCCAAGGAGTTGACCCACAGGGCTCAGCCCACTGCCTCCCTCACCAGTGTATTTCAGTACATCTGCCCGTTCTGTTCCCCTCTCTCTGGGAAATCTTACCCCCCACCCCGCACCTCTGGCCTGTACCCCAGTTCTTGTATGCATACATAAATAAATCTTAAAATAATAATAATACATGTACCAAAATGTGATCACTTGAAAGTGGCTAAGGTAAGCGTTATATATTTACAGCATAATTAAAAATAAAAAAATAAATTTCTATCAAAGGAATGATGTTCTGATACATGATACAAGGTGGGTGAACTTTAAAAACACACATAAGTGAAAGAAGCCTGAGGGGGCCCCAGGGTCCCCAGACGTGGCTGCTGTAAACGGGTTCTGCCATTGGCTGCATCAAGACAAAACACACAGAACTTTAACACAAGCAGAGTGCAATGGAGCGACACTCGGCGTGTGCTAGGTGACGAGAAAGACAGCGTTAAGTTGGCTGAAACACCCCAAGCGACCCATCCTCTCATGGGTGAACGTTCAGCCAAACAGGTTGGCCCAAAGCAGGCCCACTAAGGCCCGAAGGCACCACTCGCCTAGGACACCTTCTGGCGGGGACCCCTGGGAAGGACAGAAGGGGCCAGGCCAGGCTGGCCAGGAAAGAGCAAAATCAAAGAACAAGCCATGATAAAGGCAGCCATGGTCAGCCTCCACGGTCAGCGTCCCCGGTCAGCCTCCCCTCCCCTTTGTCTCTTTCAGGTGTGACCCCCCAGTTGCTCAGACACTCACCCACAACGCCGTCTGGGGGGGCCAAGCGCAGAGGGGGACAGCCTCGAAGGCCAAGGCCGCTCCCCTCCATCCGGCTCCCTGCAGCCAGAGCTGGGGTTGGTGGGAAAGAGTTGGGTGCTCTGGTGCCATGGTGGGGGGTGGGCACCAGCTGACCCTGGAGGGCAACAGAGGTGCAGGGACACTGGACAGCTGTCACATCCTGGGAGCTACCCAGGGGACCCCACCGGGGACACGGCATCCTTGCTCCCCACTGCCTTGCCCTGTGCGGGCCATGAGCTGCCTGCTCCCAGCTTGGGGGAGGCCGGAGGCCCCCTACTCCTGTGGACTGAAGCAGAAAGGAGTGGCAGCAGTTAACGCCTTCATGGGCACAAGTCAGCGCATCAGCTCACGGGGCCGCATCATTCTCAGGGGGCTGTTCTGGGCCCTGGACGAGGTTCAGCAGAAGTCTGGGTCTCGGTCTTGGCCCACTAGATGCCAGTGGCCACCCAGTGGGGACAAGCCTGGAGGCGTGGGGTGAGGAGGCAGCTGCTCTGGGAGCTGATTTAGGGGGCAGAGAGGTCTGTGATTTTTCAGCCTGCTGTTTAGACCAGGGCACAGTTCGTGAGACAGGTGCCGGAGGTCTTGGCCTCTTGGGAATGTGGACAAGACTTCCTGGAACTTGCCCTCATCTCATCTTGCGGTTGGTCAACTTCACCACCGCCCGACTGTTACAGGGCAACCCCCATGTGAAATGGGGTGCCCTGGACTGTGCGTCCTTGCTGCACTGAAAGGGATTTTATAAGGAGGCCCAACCGCAGGCCACGCAAAGGCTGGTGAAGGGTTTATTTACCAAAAGGGAGATGACGAGAGAGAGAGATACATTGGTGACTGTCCTACCAGTTCCGCCAAGCTGGGACCCCAACAGCATGCTGAAAACAACGAAAACCCAGCACCCCCAAGGCCCCGTGTCTGCCTACACGCCAAGCCTGGCTGCTCAACTCCACCCTCAGGCCCCAGCAGCCCTCCCTTCCACAGTGACAACGTTTTGGGGTTTGCAGTCCGTGTGCCCCGACCTCTTTGGTCTGGGGTGGGGTCGGGCCCATAAACCAGTTGCGGAGTCAGTTCGGGATAAGCCGCCCTGCCTTGTCCTGCCCCAGAGATGAGACAGGCGTCCCAGGCACCTCACTCACCTGCACTCGGCGTCACGTATGAGGCTGCCGGTGCTGCCAGGAAATCTGGAACTTCTGAAATCGCAAATCAGATGGGACCAGGGCGAGGCCCGAGGGTGCAGGGCAGCCCTGCCCGGACCCGGAACCTGTCACCAGGGCGATGCTTAGGAGTCCGGGCGAGAAGCAACAACGCCAGCTGTCCTGTCTCTCACAGGGCCAGGGTGACCTCCTCACCCTGCACCCAAGCTGGCTCCCCCGTCTCCCCGATGGCTCACACTGGTAATGGGGGGATCATTCATGTTTGTCCTTATCGTCACCGCTAAGTCCAAATGGTAGCAAGTTCTGCCAAGTCCATCAACAGATACAGGTCTCCCTCACTCTGTCCATCCATCTGTCCGTCTGTCCATCCGTCTACTGGTCCATGAAGGGCACACCGCTGGGTGGGGCCGGCATGTGGACCTGTGGGACACGTGAGGGCAGGCGTGGGGGGACATTGGCGCTTCCAGGGCTGCCCAGGTGGGTCTCCCCTCGTTGTCCCGCCATGCAGCTAGAGCAGCAGGGCCTCACTCGTCGGCCCCAGCCCAGGGGCCCCTGCAGGGGCGCCCTCCTCCAGAAGGGGTGCATCTCAGCCACTGCCTGTCCGCGCATTTCTGCCCGCTTCGGCCTTCCTTCCCGCCACTAGGCAGGCCCTGTCCCGGATCCTCCCCGCTCCTGAAACAGGCTGGGCCCGCCGACCCTCTGCAGTCCTTTCCTACATGGGCCTCTCCTCAGCACCAACCCCCGCCAACACTACCCACCGTGCCCCGAGCAGGGCTCCCACATGCCAGCCTGTTAACCCCACGAAACACAAAATGCCCCAGCAAAAGGGGGAGAAGAGCATTTTCCGCCACTTGGTTTAAACGGTTCCTAACAGGACGTGCTCGGAGATCTGGCAGGGCTGTCTGGGTGGAGGTTTGGCTCCTCTAACAAAGCTCCGTTGGCATTAACGTATCAGCAGATGAAACTGCATTCCAAAGACACTGAGCCCGACCCATCTCCCTTCCAACTTTCCTTCAATTCTTTAACAGCTTGGACACCAGGCACCAAACTAAACATGTCCGTGCATAATCAGGGGACTGGTGGCGGTGTCCAGAGCTGCTTTCTGCTTGTTTGCTCAGCCACAGCCTCTGCATCTGGCTCGCCCACCCAGCCCACCCAGCCCGCCCAGCTCGCCCAGCCCACCCAGCTTGCCCAGCCCGGCCAGCCCAGGGCCAGGCTTGCTGGGGTGCGCTGTGCTTGCTCTGAGTGAGCTCCCTTCCATTTCTCAAACACTGGAACAAATAGCCAATTCTTTTTTAAAAATAGATTTTTAAATATTTATTTATGCACAGAAGAGCTGGGGTGCAGGCCAGAGGTATGGGAGTGGGCGCTGAGAAGATTCACTAGAGACAGAGTGGGGAGCAGAACAGGCAGACTGACTGAAACACACTGCTGAGGGGGCAGCGGGGAGACAGGAGAGGTCTGCTGTGCCATGCGGGTCACTCCCTGGCCAGGGGTCAAACTCCTGCTGCAGTGGCTGCGGATAGCTTCATAGTGCTGCGCTTTAACCCTTTGCATCACCAGGGAGGGCCCCCAATTCTTTTCATGACCCGACTAAATGCACAGCTGGACAGAGGGGCCCTGTATGGGGGTGGGGGAGAGGAAAGATAACTCTTCCCAAGAGGCCCTGCTCACTTGCAGCAAGAGATCTGAAGGGACTGAAACAGGGGTCCTCTCTCAGTCCAGCAGTCCAGAAACCGAGTCACAGTCACGGGTGTAAGTTCCGCTCCTGTCACTCATGTGTGCAGCCAGCACAGATGTGGCTACGAGCAAATCAGTAGGTGCTGACAATATAGGGGATGAATCCCGGCCCCTGAAATGGGGGCTGTCCTGCCAGGGGGATTTTCCCTGTGTGTCCTTTTGAATAGAATAGAGGGCCCTCCCTGGTGGCACAATGGGTTAGGACGCAGCACTGCAAGCCGGCCACATCACTGAGTTCGATCCCCCACCAAGGGGGGACCCACATGGCGCGGCAGACCTCTCCTGACCCGCCTGCTGCTCCCCTCCGCAGTGTGCTTCATCAGTCTGCCTGTTCTGCTCCCCACTCTGTCTCTGGTGAAGCCTCTCACCACCCCTGCACCTCTGGCCTGTACCCCAGTTCTGTATGCACAAATAAATAAAAATCTTAAAAATAAATAAACAAATAGAATAGAATAGAAACTCTGTTGAGTTATTGGGAAAATATTAGATGTGTCTGATATATAGATAACCAAGATCTAAATCTGAAGATCTAAATACAGGTCAAGGAGCAGGGGTGAGCCAACCTCCCTGGAAGCTCTCCCCTCTCCCCCATGAAAGGGAGTCTCAGGGCCCCCCTGGTGTCACAGGGGTTAAAGCACAGCACTGTGAAGCTGTCTGTAGCCACTGCAGCAAGTTCCATCCCCGGCCAGGGAGTGACCCACAGGGTGCAGCAGATTCCTCCTGTCTCCCCGCTGCTCCCCTCAACTGTGTGTTTCAGTCAATCTGCTTGTTAGGCTCCCTATTCTGTCTCGGGTGAATCCTCTTACCCCTTGCACCTCTGTACCCCAGTTCTTGTGTTCATAAATAAATAAATCTTAAAAAAAAAAAAAAAAGAAGGGAAAGTCTCAGAGGCAGGCTCCCATGGTGCACCCCAGGCAGAACCCCCCAGGCAGAGCTAGCAACTTTTACTCGCATCCCAAAGTCACAACCACCAGTGGCGGCACCCCACAGCAGGCTGTACCCCAGTCTTCCAGTCTGGCTCTCTGGAGCAGCTCCAAGCTGCAGCAAAGGGAACTTCTCTCCCCAAGGCGGGCTGGGTTTCAATCCAGTCTCCCAGGCAAGCAAAAGAGAGAGAGAGAAAGAGAGAGAAAGAGTGTGTGTGTGTGTGTGTGTGTGAGTGTGTGTGGGGTTTGCAGGACAAAAAGCCGTCCCATCCCAAGGCTCTACAGAAGTTACTAGGAGGAGTGGAGAGGGTGGAGGGGTGGTTTGACCAATGAGGGGAAAATTCCTTTTTAGTGTAGGAAAGAGCAAGAGTTGGCTTGCCAAGCCTGTCGCTGGAGCCCTCCAGGAAGAAGGGGGGTGGGGGGCGTAGGGGGAAGAGGCGGCTTGGGAGAGAGGGGGTTTGAGGGGGTCGTGACTGCTCGTGGTGGTCATCAGATACAAGGTTGGCCGTTTTAGAGTGCGGACTTGGGGGCACGGAGGACAGAGCCTGGCTGGCGTCTGAGGCGTCACTATGGCTCTTGAGTCTCCTGCCCAGGTGGGTGAAGCCAGGGGCAGCGGGCTCAGCCGGCCTGCTCCGCCCTGGACACCGACACACCGGTGAGGCCGGTCAGCCCACGCGGCGTCCGGGCTTAGAGAATGTGGGACAAGGCCCTTTGTGCCCGTTAGTCCCAGAGCTGCAAGGTGACAGTGACGGCTGTTTCCCCGGGGACCAGGAGGGCTCCCACTCCACAGCCCTCTGGCCACGCCTGAGACCAGGACGCCAGAGACACCGCTGAGGGCAGGCCAGGAGTCTGCATTCAGACAAGGAGCAAGGAACGAGACCTCTGACCCCGAGACGCAAATAACGGAGGTGTGGGGGCTCTACAGGCCTCAGGACTGGGGTTTGAGAACAAAGAAATTCAGCTCTATTGGCTGAAAGGACAAGGGTCTGGACTCGGTCTCTGTGGCGGCCAGCTGTGGGCCCCTGGGCTGCAGCTCGGAGGAGGTGCGGGCTGGTGACCACCTCCTGGGCCAGGCCAGCCCCTCTGGCCTCAAGGTCTGACTCCTTCCGTCTGGGCCTGCAACTCCCTTTCTCCCCACAGCTGACCTGATAGCTGTGCAGGGGGCCCAGAAAGTGACAAGGGCAGTGAGTCACTGGATGCCCTGGACCACCCCCCCCACACACACACCTGCCCCCGCCCCCCAAACACACACCGCAGCCAGCGGGTTTAATCTCTTGCTGACCAGCCTGTGGGAGCAGCGAAGTTTTTGTGAAATTTCTGCCTTTGAATCCCCGCCTGGGGAACCTTCCTGTCTCACTTTGAACAGAGCCACAAACCACTCTCTGAGAAAAACCATGGCGCCAGAAGTTGAGAGGTCACCTGGACCACAAAAATCCAGGACCGCGGACTTCTAGCCGGAGAACAGAACTGGTACCCGATTCTGGAGAGTCAGAAATAGCTCAGCTTGCTAACACTAATCCGCTCTTCCTTAACCACTCCTGGGGAACGTGTGGGCTCTGCAGACCTGGAATTGCAACGCTTCAGCCCGCAGCAACACACTTTGCCTTTTGAATTGCCTCCTGCAGCTTTAGTTTAGCAAACAAGAACAAGAAATGTAAATGATAGCTGAGGAAGGCGCCCCACCCTCAGCCCCGGGTGTCCCAGGACAGGGCAACAGGACACCCTACTGGTGTCCTTATCGGTGACAGCGGAATTTGCTCAGATGAGCCCAGGTTTGAAAGGGCAGGCCAGGAGAAGCCTGAGCCCACTGGGCAGCTGCAACAGAGTCGTACCCACCGGAAGCCCCTGCCCTGCCCACTGGAAGCCGGCTGAGTCTTTCTGCTATCAGCAGCAAATCTGGAGCCGCGAACTAGAGAAAAAGGATTCTGTTGCAAGGACCGCTGCTCTCCGTAGGCAGTGGAAGGAATCCAGTGCTCCACCAGACAGCAGTTCACTCACAAATTAAACAAACTTTCCTGGGGCAGCCTTCAACTCATAAGCATTAGAAACTAAAGGCCGGGCCTCCCGGATGGTGCAGGGGTTAATAGCTCAGCACTCTGAAGCTGGCCGCAGCCACTGCAGCACGAGTTCCATCCCAGGCCAGGGATGGCGCGGCAGACCTCTCCTGCCTCCCCGCTGCTCCCCTCAGCAGTGCACTTCATCAGTATGCCTGTTCTGCTCCCCACTCTGTCACTGGTGAATCCTCTCACAACCCCCACACCCCAGTTCTGTATGCATAAATAACTAAAAGAAATCTTTAAAAAAGCAATAATAAGAAGAAAACTAAAGTTCTCAACTAACCGAAGAAAACATGGAGAGACCTGACCCTTTCAGCTCCTGGGTGCCCCACTGCACCCCTGTATATAATAGCTACACACGCCCTTGCTGCATTTCTCCCCAGTCTCCACAGTTCTCTAAGGCCAAGTTTTCTTATTTGATATCCGTCACTTCGCTTCCAACATCATTTCCATGAGGAAGCAGGGTGACCCCCACCCCTTTACTGCTGTGTCCCAAGCTGGGCATGCAGGTAAACGAGGGACCCACAACCAAACTCATGAGGACACAGTGCTCAGAGCACCCCACCCGCAGCCGGAACCCCAGTGGGGCGCAATGGTGTCCTGGTGAGCTGAGCCATCCAGGCAGGCTGGCCCAGTACACATCTGAATTTAGATCTGTGGCCTCCAGGCTCCAGGCAGTTCTTCCTGCCAGGGCAGAGTCAGATGGGCAGCCCTAAACAGAGGCTGTTCGCAGTCTGAAGCTTTCCAGGAGCCACCCAGTGGTTCCTCAGCAAGTTGAAGAGACAACAGGTGACCAGCAGTCCACTCCCACTTTATAGGCAAGAGAACTGAATCTTGCACGCATGGAAAACCTGCAAAATAAGGGTGTAGCAGCACGATCCATTAGAGCCACAAAGGTCAAAAGGTCAAATGTCAGAAGGGATAAGTAAGCAGGCTGTGGTATGACCATTCAGTGGAGCAGTACTCAGCCAGTAAAGCCAGCACACGCTAGGGCGAGGATGAAACACCCCTTATGTCCGTGCTAACAAGCTCCAAGAAGACGGGGCAGAACTTAAATGGGCATTGCCAAGTGAAAGCATTCGATCTGAAAAGGCTCCCAGCCATACTGCATCCTGGGAAAGGCATAACTAAGTAGGCCGTAGAAGAGGCCGTGGTTGCCGAGGGAAGGCTGGCCAGGGAGAGCACAGACAGAACTTTGGGGGCCGTAAACAGCTCTGTCGTGGCGGAGACGTGTCTTCGCGTGTGTGCAAGCTCCCAGAATGCACATCAAGAGCAAACCCTGCTCTGAGCTACAAACTCAGGTGAGGATAATGTTGACATAGTGATAAGTCGTGTACCAGTTTGATGAGGGACATTGGTAAAAAGGGGGGGCTGTACATGTGTGGGGAAGTATATGAGAGTATGTGAGGATAGCTCTACTTTCTGCTCAGTTTTGCTATAAACTTTATTATTTATTTATTTATTTTTAAAAGATTCAGTTATTTATGCACAGAACTGGGGTACAGGCCAGAGGGGCAGGGGTGGTGAGAGGATTCACCAGAGACAGAGTGGGGAGCAGAACAGGCCGACTGATGAAGTACACTGCTGAGGGGAGCAGCGGGCGGGTCAGGAGAGGTCTGCCACGCCATGTGGTCACCTTCGGGGCAGGCGGGGATCGAACTCATGCGGAAGTGGCTTTAGCTTCTCAGTGCTGTGCTTTAACCTGCTGCGCCACCAGGGAGGGCCCTGTTTTTTTATTTATGTGTAGAGTTGGGGTGTAGTTCAGAGGTGTGTGTGTGTGTGTGTGAGCGGTAAGAGGATTCATTAACAAGAGTGGGGAGCAGAACAGGCAGATTTACTGAAACACGCTGCTGAGGGGAGCAGCGGGTGAGACTGGAGAGGTCTGCTGTGCCCTGAGGTCACTCCCTGGCAGGGGATGGGACTCAGGTTATAGCACTGAGTCATAACCCCTCAGCAGAGAGGCCTCTTGCTATCAACTTGAAACTAAAAATGACTTATTTACAGAACCAGCATCTTCCAGGAAGTTGCCACAATGACCAACACAGCGAGAGCGGAAAGGCTGGCTGAGTGTTCTCTGGGCCCCTTAGAAAATACGGGTGCTCCTTTGGCCTTAGACTTGAGAGTCCACCCAAAAGGTGATGTTGTGGCCATCAAGGGGATGGGCCCTGTTCAAAACGGCTCCACAGGTTACCTTGGCAACACGGGGAGCATCTATATTGTTACCCAGCATGCAGCTGGCATTGCTGTAAACAAACAAAAGACTCTTGCCAAAACAACTCATGTTCGCATTGACCTTAGCAGGCACCGGGAAAGCTTCCCAGGGCAAGTGAAAGGAACTTGCAGAAGAAAAGGAGGCTGGGGAAAGGTAGTGGGGTTCAGCTGAAGCGCCAGCCTGCTCCCCCCAGAGGTTACTATGTGAGAGCCCCTGGGATGGAGCCTGGACCCTTGATTCATGGCACCTTAGGTGTGGGGGTGTAGGACCTCTGGACTGTTTGAAACAGGACTGGGCACCATCGAGCTATCAGCAGCCACTGCAGCATGAGTTTGATCCCCGGCCAGGGAGTGACTCACAGGGCGCAGCAGACCTCTCCTGTCTCCCTGCTGCTCCCCTCAGCAGTGTATTTCAGTAGATCCGCCCATTCTGCTCCCCACTCTGTCTCTGGTGAATCCTCTCATTTCCTGCACCTCTGGCCTACACCCCAGTATGCATTAAAAAGAATAATAATCATTCTATGCATTAGAAAAAAAAATAATAAATAACTTATTTAAACAAGGGGGAAAAGCTCTTAAATAGGTGAACATTTTCTTTAACACTGCAGGATAATCACAAAACAGTGAAATGTACTTAACTGGACACATGGTTGCTAACTTTTTAAAAATCTTTGAGCCTCAGAATCTTGTTTCTTTAAAACAAAAAACTGGTTCCCTTTCATCGACTCCCAGGATCAACTTTCAGTTCACTCATGTGCCTATGAAAAACAGACGCCTCATTGTAAACACTTGAGTCATAATGCTGAAGAGAACTTTTAATAGGATCCAAAATGCAAATCAGAATTTCGTAAGTAAAATCCCAGCATCTGCATTGACTCCTCACAGAGATCCTCAAAC
This sequence comes from Condylura cristata, assembly GCF_000260355.1. Taxonomy (NCBI): domain Eukaryota; kingdom Metazoa; phylum Chordata; class Mammalia; order Eulipotyphla; family Talpidae; genus Condylura; species Condylura cristata. The sequence continues at coordinate 14,771,643 of NW_004567133.1, read as the reverse complement.
AGGTCAGTAGGACTTTAACACCCTGGACATGAGAGGCTATCACAGGAGAGGAAACTGAGGCCAGTTTGTGTGTGTGTGTGTGTGTGTGTGTGTGTGTGAATGTGTGTGTGTGTGTATGTGAGTGTGAAGTCACGTTCTTAAGTAATCTGGTGCTCATGTTCTCAGTATCAACTGGGAAGCCAGTTGTCCCAGAGAAAACATTTTCCTGGGTAATGCTGTGTGAGGCCGGCCAAGACCGGTCACATGTAAAGAGAAGCCATAACTGACACTTTGTCACCCAGAGAGAAGCCAAGTTCATAAAATGCTGCTCTGCATGGACAGACTACCGGGCATGTAGCCACTCTGGGCTTGGGTTGATGAGATTCTTCTTTAAGGTCCAAGTGATCGCAAGCTTTCTCATTCACTGGCTGTGATTCAGTATTTGTGACAAACTAAACTCAAAACCCTAACAAACAGCAGAACAAAAGAGACTTTTAATTCGTAAAAATATGTGCACAAGCCCATCCTCACCGTAACGAGTATCGGGTGAGTGCTTCTTCCTCCAGGCATTTGAGGTTATTTTTAAGTTCCAAGAATATGTATTTTACGGCTCTTGAAATAGGCCTCCCGGTTTTTTTTTTCAGACTTTGCATATGTAATTAATAACAGCTTGAGACCATTTTTTCTAAGCCACCATCTGAGCGAAACTGCTAGAGGCATGGACTTTGTCAGAGGAACCAACATAGGGTAAGCAATTCTTCGAGCCCACAGGTTAGTGTACATGACATGTAAGCCACCAGAGATGGCACCAACATGGCATTTTTTTCTTTCACCTTTTAAAAGGGAACACCGCACCAGATGGGGGAGCGTGGCATTCATATTCCCGGGGAGTTCAATGCCCTCCCTTCTAGCAACTCGCAACCGCCCTGGCCAATTAACAAAGCAGGTTTTGTTCAGGGGATGAATGAGGACAGCTTCTGTGCATTTTATTAAATCTTGAAGGTTGTGGCTGGCTGCCACTGATGACGCCTCTTGGGTTGGGTCCCAACAACCTAACGCTGGACTCGGACTTCCCAGCCACCCACCCAGCTCAACAGCGGGGACTTTAGCCTGGTGGGCATCAGGGAGGCTGAAGACTTTCACGGGAGGTTTTCTGTGAGGGAGAAAACAAAGGTTCTTCTAGAAACAACTAGGAACACAGCACGAGTCCTTTCCTCACATCAGAGGAATTGATAAGTAGTTTACTGGGTGAACCCAAAACTTTTATTTTTTTTTTTAAGCAGATCACACCAAAGGAGAATGTAGTATCCATGGTCATTGCAAAATAATTACTGGGACTTTTAAAACATCAAATAAATAAACTGAACCAAAGGTTAGCGCTATCATTTTTTCTTTCTTTCTTTTTTAATATTTATTTTACTCATACAGATCTGGGGTACAGGCCAGGGGTGGTGAAAGGATTCACCAGAGACAGAGTGGGGTGCAGAACAGGCAGACTGATGAAATACACTGCTGAGGGGAGCAGCAGGCGAGGCAGGAGAGAGAGGTCTGCGGCACCATGCGGGTCACCTCCGGGGCAGGGATCGACCTCCCACTGAAGAGGCTGTGGCCAGCTCCGCAGTGCTGTGCTTTAACCTGCTGTGCCACCAGGGAGGGCCTGCAACTATCATTTTCAACCAATACGCAGATTTTTGTTCAAGATCTAGGCTTGAAGAATCATAATATTAACATGCATTCCCGTCCCCTGTGCCTGTTTGTTGTTGAGAGGGAGACCCCCAAGGTTCAAACCCACTCCTTCTTGGCTTCAAAGACGACACAGCAGCTAACTGAGAAGGAGTTTGGTCACTTCCAAAAATCATGTCTTCTGATGTTCTACAACAAATGGCATTTGTGAAAAATCAAACCAGACTTCAGATTCCTTTGAAACAGTTCAGGACCTCAAGCTTCTCAGCACCATGGTACCAACATGCTCAAAGATTCTTCCGAAACACACCACCAGGGAGCCCAGAGTTTCACTACCTGGTCTCTAAGAGCCACATTCAACCCAAGTAAGGGTAGTGAATGGGACTATCTCTTCCTTTTTCTTTTGTGGGGCAGGGAGTTGGGGAGAAAGTACATAGACAAAGTGAAAATGGAACCAGTTCTATAGTTATAAAAAATGGTTCTATAAAAATCCTTCTTTTCAGAGGTTCCTCAAACTGCTAAAAATGGAGCTTCCCTATGACCCAGCCATCCCACTCCTAGGTATCTACCCAAAAGACACAAAAACACTGATTCAAAAAGACACCTGCACCCCCATGTTTATTGCTGCTTTATTTACAATTGGAAAAACATGGAAACAACCCAAATGCCCAAAAGTAGATGACTGGATTAGAAAGATGTGGTCCATACACACAATGGAATATTACTCAGCGACGAAAAAAACACATGGAGCTGGAGAAGATCGTGCTTAGTGAAGTAAGCCAGAAAGAAAAGGAAAAATACCGGGTGGTTTCACTCATAGCAGGAGTATAAAAGGACCAGGGGAGAAAATAATAATAATAATGAGCAAGTATATACCAGAGACATCTTATCGGGAGTGGGGGGTGGGGTCAAAACAGTCGGGGGAGGCAGTGCAGTGATGATGACGGCCCATGGGCGATCTGGTGATGAGAAGCCCACAGGGATTGCAACTGAGATGGAAAAAGGCACAAAATGATGTAACTATTAAAAAACCCTCCTTTCAAAATGATGTTCAAAGTATTTAAGACCAAACAAAGTCATAAAAACTAATACAAACAATTCCTCTCTGAGAAAAAAGTCCTCTGTATACAGGGGCAGTAAGGGGGGCGTGCGGGGATCAGTGAGTGGATCCCGCCCCTCAATTTCTTGTGCATGAAGGACTGTACCATACTGCGTCTGCTGGGCATGGAGAGCCCCATCTTTAAAAACAAACTAAGACATTAAAGTGAATGTGTGTGCCAAGGAGAAGCCAGCAATGAGTATCCGAGAGGCAAAAACCCTTAGCCAAGAAGGCAACACTGTGTCGTGGGGGCACTGGAGCGGTGGTGGGATTCAGACAGGACCACCTCGCCTGAGGCAAGCTGTGGCTTCTCGGTTGGAGGCCACCGCCAGGAAGGTCCACTGAGGCAAGAAGAGAGGCCGGTCAAGGGCAAATCACCCCGAGATGCAGGTGGGAACTGTCACAGTTAGTGGCTGACTTGGGTCATGGGCAGCCGGCGGGCGTGAGGGGACTGTCTCCGCGCGTCCCGTGCAGCACGTTCCGGGGTTTGGAGGCCTGTTCCTTTCGCGGTACCTTCCTCCAAAAGCAGACGAAGAGGTGGGCCCTGGAGAGACGGGACTGTCCAGGTGACGGTCCACCGGGAGGTGCGCGGGCTTCCTGCAGGGCTGGGAGCCCTACAAACGCTTGTAGGTGCCCAGGAGAGCTTTGCAGTTAGGGCAGCTGTGGTCCACGTCCTGCAGGGCGTCTATGCAGAAGGGGATGAAACAGCAGCCGGCGACGCCCCTGGAGGACACAGCGCCACAAGCGCAGGTTACCCGCTGCAGCTCTCGCCCGGGCCCCCCAAAGGGCACGCCAGACATCCTGAGCCCCGAGACCTAGGACTCACACACACGTGAGAACCTACCGCGAATCTAACAGACCCCATCTCCTCACGAACTGCCAAGACAAGACTTCTGAGTAAGCAGCGGACTCAGCCCCGTCTGCC